>NW_026047573.1:10070000-10370000 GCF_023864345.2 Schistocerca serialis cubense
AACAGTTACTATGTTCATATATATAATTTTTGATCTTCCTAGGCACTTAGCACCTCAAAGAAAAAAAAGGAAACCACCAACTCGGAGAAATGTACAAGAAGCGTCGTCTAGTTCGGAAAATGTTATATAAGTTGCATTTTGTTTGTACTTTCATCGAAACGATCGCAACGAAACTTGTTGTGCACAAGTCTGACTGACTTACACATATAATTTGATTCCATCTGAAACTACATTTAGCTCAAGATTCATTTAGTTTGTATAAAAAGCTGAATAGTATCGTAGAGGAAAATTTGTTGTTAACAGACAATTGGAAGGTTACTCAGATCAAAATGTTTCATTTATTTATTTACCTTTGTTTCCATATCATTACATTATCTACAGTGTGTGTACTTTTAATATAGGACAAGTCAGTTTAATCTAATAATTAAAATACATAGTCTACATATTAAAATATAGAACATAAATTTGGTGATAATGATAGTAGGCTGCATAGATTTTTCTCTCGATTAATATTTAGGTCTTAAAGCTATTCGTATATTCCTTAACGACAGATCATACATCGTAACTATTTGATGCATAAAATTTGTTTCCATTAAACAATCCTTTAGCTCTTTCCGGAATACCTTTTTAACCATACTGCCCAGTATACTCTTAGGAAGTTAAGTTTTACAACTGAGTACCAAGGAGCTTTCTCAGTAGTTCACAGTTTGTGTGGCATACTTCTACGTCGGCCTTTATTTGTTGTCATGTGAATGAACACATGTTTTTTTTCCTGGCAATACACTGGCAACGATTTACGAAATTTTTCTGTACATGTAAATGGATGGTAAGGTTAAAATTTTTATATTATGGTGGGCAGTTCTGCATGACTAAGTTTTTTTATTGAAGATGGTCTTAGTTTCCTTTTTCTCCAATGAATAAATTATTGCAGCTGGAGTGTTCCCACGCAGAAATTCTCTACTGTAAGTGTGGTTCAAAAGAAGCAAGATATACTGTACACAGAAATAGTCGGTTAGCATAAAGTGCTAACTGTTTCGTGATAACATAATTAGCTGATTGTGTAATACGTTGTATAACTGTAGTTGCTAGCAGTAAAATGTTAAATTTGTGTTCAAAATCAGTGCAGGAAATTTTGTCATCATATTGCTTCTTTTTAGTCCTGTCACAGATCTATATCAACTAAAATGGCCAACAACTTTCATAAAATCGTATATAGGGGATTATACAAAGGAACCAGTTACTTTATCTCCAAATAAACCGAAAAATTTGGTGGAATTTGCGATATGTAGACTTGAAGTGACGAAGAAAAAATTACATTTAGAGAGACAGAAATGCCGTCATTTAACAAACAAAATCGATACTGCTCCAGTCACTACCGTCAGAATTAAAACAGCTGACATGGTGAAGGTAAACTAACACTTGCAAATGCTTTGTCTTATTACCTGTATATCGCTACAAAGATATTTTTACTGTTTTGTATGTTGTACATTTAATCTTTCAAACACAAGTGTTGGAGCTTAGGGGCAGTAGTATACACCTGCCACACTCTTACTAAAATTACTCTAAATGCACATTTTACTACTAATAAGTTGTCCACTTGTCAAATTTTAGGCAAATTTTTTATTCAGTTGTTATCACAAGTTGTTCCTTTTCTGTTTGTAGAATATTTTCCCACCAGTTGTTGTCCATCAATTGAGTAGCTTTAAAGGAGAACATGGATAGGACAACGCTAAAGAGCTATGTAAATTTGCACTCACTTTTAACTTTTTTCAAGTCTAGCCTATGACAACGTTAGAGGAATTTTTTAAAATACGTTAACATATCCTTACGAAAATGGCACCAAGGAGTAAATGGTAAATTATAGTTCAGTGCAGAAGAAAAAACTGCACTTATCTTGAAATCACGCCATATTAAAACTAAGGACAAATAAAGTTGTCGTGTCTCTCATGATGAAACAAATGGCCATCAGGAAGCACACAGAATTTGATGGTCAGTGGTTTGTTGGAAATGCAGATTGTGATGCTGAAGTTAGGTGTGATGACTTATTCGAGGTAAAAGATGGCTTGGTCTTCGTGGTTGTTGCACTGAAAGACTACTGCAAAATTCCAGTGGGGTATTTTCTTTCATGTGGTTTGAGTGATAGTGAAAGTAACAATTTAGTTCTGGCTTGTCTTGATTTACTGAAACACATAGATATTAACGTGCTCTTCCTAAGATTTGATGTACCGCTGTTAACTTGGCGATGGCTCATTATTTGGGGGATGAACTTAGTGCAGACGATGTGAAACTAAGGTTCATAAATCTATCAACAGATATAAAAGAACTTATTCCGTTGGATGCTTGCCAGATCACACAACTGGTGAGAGACTGTCTTCCCACAAAGGGGATACTTTTCATAAAATTGACTGAATGTAATGCAGTTATTTTGTGGAATTATGGAACTTACAGAGGCAAGAGGGATTGCATTTGGGAACAGAACTAAAAAGAAGCTGAATTAATTGGCACAAAGAACCAATGAAGGTTAAAATTGCTGAACAGACATTTAGTGGAAGTGCAGCCAATGCTAATGAATACTGTGACAAAAATTTGGGAATGTCCCAGTTTCAGGGCTCTGAGGCAACAGCACACAATTTATTCCACATATTAAGCAGTAGGAACCTATATTGCAGGGGATACAAAAGACCTCTAGCCCCAACTACGTACAGTGATGTACGCACATAAGTAAAGGATGCGAAATATTGGCTGCATACATTAAAAGAATTTGTTGGGGGAACATTACTGGTGCATTCCACAACATGAATTCGGTTTATATGCATGATCATTTGCGTTCATCGCTAGTTGTGTATGACAATATTACAAGTAGATGTGCACAAGGAATTACAGTTTTATTGGCACAGAAACTTAGTCAAGACCACTTGGAAGTACCGGGTGATCAAAAAGCCAGTATAAATTTGAAAACTGAATAAAATCACGGAATAATGTAGATAGAGAGGTACAAATTTACACACATTTTTGGAATGACATGGGGTTTTATTAGAACCGAAAAATACAAAAGTTCAAAAAATGTCCGACATATGGCGCTTCATCTGATCGCAATAACAATAATTAGCATAACAAAGTAAGACAAAGCAAAGATGATGTTCTTAACAGGAAATGCTCAATATGTCCACCATCCTTCCTCAACAACAGCTGTAGTCATGGAATAATGTTGTGAGCAGCACTGTAAAGCATGTCCGGAGTTATGGTGAGGAATTGGCGTCGGATGTTGTCTTTCAGCAACCATAGAGACGACGGTCGATCATGATACACTTGCGACATCAGGTAACCCCAAAGCCAATAATCGCACGGACTGAGGTCTGGGGACCTGGGAGGCCAAGCATGACGAGAGTGGCGGCTGAGCACATGATCATCAACAAACGCCGTGCGCAACATATCTTTCATCCGTCTAGAAATATGGGGTGGTTCTAATAAAAACCTACGTCATTCCAAGCATGTGTGTCAGTTTTTATCTCTCTGTCTACATTATTCCGTGGTTTATTAAGTTTTCACATTTATACTGACTTTTTGATCACCCAGTATTTAGTGGGGGGGGGGGGGGGGAGGGGAGGGTATTATACACCCACAGCTCAGCAATTTGAAGCTACTTTAAAGAGACTTCTGGTCCACATCCAAACTGGAAAACCTACAACTGCAAATAGTTCTACCATCGATGCCATCCTCAGCGTAACATGAACTAATCTTTAAATGAGGAAGTTGAATGCAATCAGTTGCCATCTGTTCCAGGGATGGCATTAATATATAGTGACCATGGTTACATAACGCATATAGCTATCCCACTTGATATCTGAATAATGTTGTCGGATACATTGCTGGATTTGTGGCCAGGAAATTCGTCAAAAAGTTAAGTGCAGTATTTTCCAATTGGTACTATGTCCAGTGTCCCACTGGCAGCTGTCTTGAACATTAGAACACAGGTACCTTGTCTATTCCATCGAATAACGTTGTTTATATCTGTAAAATGGGTGAGAGAGTATTAAAGCAAACATCAGTTTTAAATGTGAAAAACCCCTTGAAAAAATTGTTCACAGCAGCTTTACAGAACTTAAGCAATGATGTGTTCCTGAGTTGAATTAACATATCACAAACTGTCCTCCCTTCGCCAGTTAAACAAAGTTGTACTCACTGAGGATTTTAAAATTAGGCTGCATTATGAAGTGCCACTCTGCAGTGAGAGACCTCATGACACTAGCATTAGGAGTTTCTACACCAAAAGGTAGGCCTACTGTTTGACTATCAGGGATCGTGTGTTTTGAAAATATGTGTATGTGCTAGTATTGATAGAAGTCCGATTCCTACTGATAAATTGTAGTTTGTATTACTTTCACATATTAGCTGTTGATGTTCACTTACATCACGACAACAATGACGCCATAGCTTTGACTAAGTCATGTACATTTCCATTTTTGTGAGGATTTACATTTGCCTCTTATGCAAGAGCTTTTTCAATCTAAGTGTTTTGCACTACTTCTATTATTAATTGTAAATAATGTAAATCATACTGCAATCATGCCTTCGATAAGGGTAACATCCTTCAATCATCATTCCTAGAAACTTCTTACATTTTACTAGATCAGTGTTACATGCGTAAAATTATTACTAATGTTGTTACTCAAGAGCATAGAATACAATTGCTCTCACAGACATTGATGATAATTACAGGATGAACATGTAGAAATTTGTCAAGACTATTTATCAAACAAATTAACTACTATATAGTGGATAGTGAAACATTTTAATTCTGATTGTACTTGCGAATAAGTACGATTTCCTAGCGGTAGAGGTTGTGAAAAGCGATCAGCTTGGAATGTGTTCTTAAATTTAATTGATAAAAAAGTTTGAAGCCTGCTCTCCAGTTTTAAGAGCGTCTGATGAAAGTTGTTCCTTATATTTGGATATTTGCCAAATACTATAGATTCGGTTTGTTTCATCTCAGCTATCTGCAAGGGATTTTTTTCTCTCGCCTTTGAATCCACAGATTGACTTTCGTCATGTGATCTGCTGTGATAGTGTACATAATAAGATTAACAAGAGCAGGAGTGTCCCAGCCAACCAGGTAAACAACTTCAAAGTCATTGGCCGAATAATAGCAGAACAATAATGAAGGCTTATTATTCATCTGCCCATGACTATGGTACGGATAGGATGTTCTGTCATATAGCGTGAAATAACGTGTTGTTGAAAGTGCCTGCATTTACACATGCTGAGGAATATATACGACACATGGAAATTATTGCTGCTTTCACACACACACAGGAACAGGTTTGTGCCTCTACACACACACACACACCCACCCACACACACACACACACCCACACACACACATATATATATATATATATATGTGTGTGTGTGTGTGTGTGGGTGTGTGTGTGTGTGTGTGTGTGTGTGTGTGTGTGTGTGTGTGTGTGTGTGTGTGTGTGGGTGGGTGTGTGTGGGTGTGTGTGTGTGGGTGTGTGTGTGTGTGAATCAGCAATAGTTGGTAGGTGTCAGACATTTTATTAAGAACAAATCTCTCCTGGGCATATCTAACCATTATGCACTACAAAATGCTGGCAGTGTGCAGGCCATGTTGGTTGGAGCAAATTTGTCTGCCTCAGGACAGAGTGACTCTCAATGAATACGATTCTTTGAAATAGCTTGCGTTCTGTTTATGAAATGGGTTTATCTTGCGGTTGGCTTCAGCAAGTCGGTATTTCATTCACCAAATAAGCTGTACCTGACATGACTTCTAATATCCGTTGATAAACTGATTTTTGTAGGGGTGTGCTAAGGACAACATGTGATACATGTTACTTTAGGTGACGTCACTATGGGAAATTTTGTGTATATGATGCACGATAATATTCAAAGTAATAAATCTTATACGTTTTATTTCAAATCCATACCAATGTTAAATAAAGCACAGTTTTTGTGAGTCAACATGTGTTGCTAAACAAGCTTTCTTCGAAGCCTTGAGTGGAAGTAACAAGTTAAATACTCTCGTGGTCAATTCAATTTATATTTCATTCAGAACTAGTTGCCCATAATGAATATTCAGAAATACAATACTTTTTGTTTTATTAAGCTACTTTATTGAGAGGGCAGCTGCATCAATCTCATTACACGTTTTGTGGTATTACAAGCTCGCCAGAGTTAGACAATCATATTATCTATTAACGCACAACTACTACTCATATCTTACTAATCAGAGGAAAGCTAGATCCTAGAAACATTCAATCTGTTTCAGTAAAAGGAAAAGTTAACCAGCAGTAAATATTTTAAATCGCTCCCTTTGTCAGAAAAATTCTAGGACAAGGCTTCTTGTTTCTGAGTTTGCAATACTAAAAAGGACAAATGTTGTTTTTATGTTACCTGGCATGTGTCCATTCCTGAAATGATCTCGGCCATGTTACCGTACAAACTAACGATGTGACAGTGGTGTGCTTAGCAACACACTGTTTGGGTTTTTGGCGCATTATTTACGCTAACACAATGGATACTGATCATGAGCAAAGAGTGAGTGTAAAGTTCTGCATCAAGCTCTGGAAAACCTCTAGTGAAACTGGGCAACAAATGCAGGCGAGGCACTTTCAAGAACATAAAGGGTTTCGTTAAGACAGAGATTCGAATCAAGACGAACACGATCTGGTCGCCCGTCTACAGCACATAGCGATGCAAACGAGGAGCGTGTAAGGCTTTTATTCCAAGCGACTTGCAGCTGTGCGTGGGACATCAGGATAACTCAATTTGAATCTTGATGTGTCTTGAGATTTTATGCGAAGATTTAGGCAAACGGAAAATTACTGCAAACTCGTAACTCAAACACTAACAGACGAACAGAAAGAGGGAAGACGAAGAGTTATTGTTAGTGATTAAGTTTCGTGATACCGGTAGCAAACGACAATCTTCGAGAACAAAGACAATGTTGAACACATTCTTTGATACTAAAGGATTAGTTCGCCTCTAGTATGTTCCTCCAGGTCAAACAGTGAACAAAACTGGTTACATCGAAGTCTTGAAAGGTTTGCGACAAGCAATTCGACATCGCTGCCGTAATTTGCGGCATTCACAAGATTACTTCTTACTGCATGACAACGCAAGACACCTCACTGCTTCATCTGTTATCGAGTATCTGTTCTGTCATTCTATTATTGACATCCCACATCCACCATATTCGCCCGATCACTCGCCTTCAAATTTTTTCCTTGTTTCCGCGAATGAAGAGGTGACTGAATGGAAAGTTGCATCAAGATATCGCAGACATCCTATAAGCTTTGAGAAATGAACTTAGAAGCACCACAACTGAAAATTTCCCCGCTTGCTTCCAAGTCCTCCAGCAACGTTAGTAACCGTTAGTAGGTAGCCAAGAGGACTACTTAGTTCGGAGCTAGGATCATGACTTGCCAAGCGCAGTTTTCTATTCTTTAAAAACCCTGTCCTGAAGCTTTTCTGACAAACTGACTATTTCAAACATCAAATATAAAGTACACTGTTCGTTTTTAGTGTCGGGGTCTGAGAATCGCCACTGAGAGTAGCCCGACCTCAGTATAATAATTGAGAAATATTCATTTTCGCATGAGGGCAAAATTTATGCAGGACTTAACCAACACCAACTGTTGCAATTTAAAGTACAAGAGAAATATTGACTATACAGAAATCATACAGTCTCTAATAACATGAAAACATTTAATTGCAAGACAGATCTTTGTTTCAGTGAATATAAAAATATATCAGCTCAACAATTGTTCTTTTGGATAACATTCCCTAAGCTTCAAAGTCTTTTAAATGTCTCTAACTATAATTAACGTCTGCACAAAATTTGTGTTGAGAAACACTTTTCAAATAATGTTTGCTTTGGTCTTCATTACAGGTAGATAACATATTGGACCTACTGATAACAAACAGACCCGAACTTTTCGAATCTGTATGTACAGAACAGGGAATCAGTGATCATAAGGCCGTTGCAGCATCCCTGAATATGGAAGTTAATAGGAATATAAAAAAAGGGAGGAAGGTTTATCTGTTTAGCAAGAGTAATAGAAGGCAGATTTCAGACTACCTAACAGATCAAAACGAAAATTTCTGTTCCGACACTGACAATGTTGAGTGTTTATGGAAAAAGTTCAAGGCAATCGTAAAATGCGTTTTAGACAGGTACGTGCCGAGTAAAACTGTGAGGGACGGGAAAAACCCACCGTGGTACAACAACAATGTTAGGAAACTACTGCGAAAGCAAAGAGAGCTCCACTCCAAGTTTAAACGCAGCCAAAACCTCTCAGACAAACAGAAGCTAAACGATGTCAAAGTTAGCGTAAGGAGGGCTATGCGTGAAGCGTTCATTGAATTCGAAAGTAAAATTCTATGTACCGACTTGACAGAAAATCCTAGGAAGTTCTGGTCGTACGTTAAATCAGTAAGTGGCTCGAAACAGCATATCCAGACACTACGGGATGATGATGATGGCATTGAAACAGAGGATGACACGCGTAAAGCTGAAATACTAAACACCTTTTTCCAAAGCTGTTTCACAGAGGAAGACCGCACTGCAGTTCCTTCTCTAAATCCTCGCACAAACGAAAAAATGGCTGACATCGAAATAAGTGTCCAAGGAATAGAAAAGCAACTGGAATCACTCAATAGAGGAAAGTCCACTGGACCTGACGGGATACCAATTCGATACTACACAGAGTACGCGAAAGAACTTGCCCCCCTTCTAACAGCCGTGTACCGCAAGTCTCTAGAGGAACGGAGGGTTCCAAATGATTGGAAAAGAGCACAGATAGTCCCAGTCTTCAAGAAGGGTCGTCGAGCAGATGCGCAAAACTATAGACCTATATCTCTTACGTCGATCTCTTGTAGAATTTTAGAACACGTTTTTTGCTCGCGTATCATGTCATTTCTGGAAACTCAGAATCTACTATGTAGGAATCAACATGGATTCCGGAAACAGCGATCGTGTGAGACCCAACTCGCCTTATTTGTTCATGAGACCCAGAAAATATTAGATACAGGCTCCCAGGTAGATGCTATTTTTCTTGACTTCCGGAAGGCGTTCGATACAGTTCCGCACTGTCGCCTGATAAACAAAGTAAGAGCCTACGGAATATCAGACCAGCTGTGTGGCTGGATTGAAGAGTTTTTAGCAAACAGAACACAGCATGTTGTTATCAATGGAGAGACGTCTACAGACGTTAAAGTAACCTCTGGCGTGCCACAGGGGAGTGTTATGGGACCATTGCTTTTCACAATATATGTAAATGACTTAGTAGATAGTGTCGGAAGTTCCATGCGGCTTTTCGCGGATGATGCTGTAGTATACAGAGAAGTTGCTGCATTAGAAAATTGTAGCGAAATGCAGGAAGATCTGCAGCGGATAGGCACTTGGTGCAGGGAGTGGCAACTGACCCTTAACATAGACAAATGTAATGTATTGCGAATACATAGAAAGAAGGATCCTTTATTGTATGATTATATGATAGCGGAACAAACACTGGTAGCAGTTACTTCTGTAAAATATCTGGGAGTATGCGTGCGGAACGATTTGAAGTGGAATGATCATATAAAACTAATTGTTGGTAAGGTGGGTACCAGGTTGAGATTCATTGGGAGAGTGCTTAGAAAATGTAGTCCATCAACAAAGGAGGTGGCTTACAAAACACTCGTTCGACCTATACTTGAGTATTGCTCATCAGTGTGGGATCCGTACCAGGTCGGGTTGACGGAGGAGATAGAGAAGATCCAAAGAAGAGCGGCGCGTTTCGTCACTGGGTTATTTGGTAACCGTGATAGCGTTACGGAGATGTTTAATAAACTCAAGTGGCAGACTCTGCAAGAGAGGCGCTCTGCATCGCGGTGTAGCTTGCTCGCCAGGTTTCGAGAGGGTGCGTTTCTGGATGAGGTATCGAATATATTGCTTCCCCCTACTTATACTTCCCGAGGAGATCACGAATGTAAAATTAGAGAGATTAGAGCGCGCACAGAGGCTTTCAGACAGTCGTTCTTCCCGCGAACCATACGCGACTGGAACAGGAAAGGGAGGTAATGACAGTGGCACGTAAAGTGCCCTCCGCCACACACCGTTGGGTGGCTTGCGGAGTATCAATGTAGATGTAGATGTAGATGTAATTTTTTAATAGACAGTCAATTCTCAGACCAAATTCTATAAACATGGTACCCTGCTAAACATTCACTTTTCACAACACCATCCACATTACTATTGACGTTCATAGTTTTCCCTCAATCAAAATAAAGCTGATAACTATTCAGTGTACTCAGCCTCAGCAAATTCACTGTACGCTAGCATTCTGTGATGACTGCTAGTTCTTCTCATACTTCTGATGGCTTGATTTTTCATTTCTCATGCATTTATTCACTGTCAAATTTTAGTCTTGAATCGCCTATTTTGACATTTTTTCTTTCTATCTTTTTGCTTGAAATCTTCTTGTCTTGCATATCCTCTTCTTCGTTTATAACGTTAACATCGGTGTCTATTCTTAAAACTCTGTTCGTCTCTGCAAGGTCAAACAGCATTCTTCTACTCGTTACGATAATTCTATGCTCTACATAAAATCTTGTGACTTTCGTCACAAAGAAACTCCCTCACTTTCCTCGAAACTATCACTCTTTCTCACTGGTTGAATTTCTTGTCCTGTCTGTTCGTCATTAGGTTACCGAGCCCCATCAGCGACTGACCCCAACCATTTTTCGATTCCTCCTTATCAAAATTTTGCACAGATAATTTTCCTGCTAGGCGAAGGCGATCTCTATACTTGTAAACTGCATACAGTCCAAAGGGCTTGTAACATTAGAATATCTAAAATACTTCAATTTAATTTACACTTAAATACAAAATAACAAAAGAACTAGTGGTATAACTTATATCACATTTTCGTTACATATTTAATGAACCACTGAAAATGCACTTCGTTATTTGGCGGAGAAAATGTCCATTACAGTATCACCATGGAATGAGGAAAGAAGCGATCAGCAGGCATTTGTACTTAACAGAGGAGATATAAAGCAAACAGAAGAAACATACATACCCAACTGACTCGCAAATATTTCTTTACGCACTGCCTTGTTTCTTGAATGCCTTTTACACAAGAAGAATCTATTTGATGATTTCTGTAAGGGATGTCTGACACGATAACTGTTTGCTACCTCACTATACTCACATTCACTGCCAGAGTTTCAAATGTCTGTTTCAGTTTGTTCCTGTAAACATCATACGCATCACCAAGTATTGGAATCTATTGATTTTTTGATGCATTGCGTTTCATTAAAATTTCGCGCATACAGCAACCATGATTTGCTTGTAATGTATGTCATTCTCTTTGCGTGGTTGTCAGAACATAGGCTGTTTTATTATGATCCATAACAGAAGCCTTTATTTCGGTTCCAATATATTGGCTAATTGCAGGCACTTTTTCTTTAGTTGGTTGCTGAAGCACATTTCACTGTAAGACATATAGTCAGTCTTATGACATAATTGGAGCTATTGGTTTTTTTTCTGAAGTAGGGCATTAATATTTACTGTGAGATAGAGACTGATTTCTTGTGATATTTCTTCTTTTATTTATTTACTGCGGTTATTTATACATTGCGAAGTGTCAGAAGCGCTTGTTATTCGTTGAGTCACTCGAGAATGGCATTCAAATTGAATCGACGAATAGTTTAAGAAAGCATTTAACTACCGTACTTTTTCTTGTGCTTTCAAACACTTGCGGACCGACGAAACGGACGACTCGTTACAATTTTATCTTATGTAGCGTATTTGTTTCTGTCTTCTATTCCACCAGGAAAATTATTCTTACACCACATAGCTATGTAGTCTGTGTTTTGATAGCTTAGTAGTTTGTCTGCTGGATTAGTTTCGCATCAGGAATATGTTGGTACCGAAATAGTTTTTACATTCACTGTATGCATTCCGTTTATTTCGAGTAGCAAAAGTGAGACGTGTGTATCAACAAACCAATAGTTCAAAGAACGTTCATCGCAGTCTTCCTCCAAATTTTTTCTATTTTTATTTCAGCGACAGAGACACTTTTGTGAACTTTACGCCGTGCTATGGTCCATTCATACGTTCCACCGCTGTTCGGACGCAACATATCGGCTCAAGAGGCGTTGGCCTTTTCATCTCTCTATTAGGTTGCCAGTTCGGAAGTCATATATGCCAAGCTACATTACCTCTCCTCCGAAGGTTCTGATCGCATTCAGTGGATGCCGTACAGGTTTACGCAAATGACCTCAGTCAAAGTTATGAATAATGTGAGGTCAGTGCAGCTGGCGTACACAAAAAATAACGAAGATCAAGCAAAGCCAGGATTAACAGAGCTAAAACCATTATGTGCCGACCTATGACCCAGTTCTGCACTAGGGGATATTCATGGCTGCATACACAGGATAAAATCGCAATTTTCGTGTGATCTTGGCAAGATGCAGTACAATTAATTTTAAACCGGCGTTAAAAAGCCAACACTTTCCATGTCTATAGCGAATAAAAATTGTACTCTTACATTAACGCGTATGTATTATGCACACTGAACCATACAGCTAACCATACCTGAAAATAATGGGAGACAAACATCTTCCCTGAGAGCTTGCCATTTATTAACAGTTGAACTTTTTCTAACTGCCTTTCCTGTAGTAGCTACCCCGTGTATCAACGGTAGATGGAAGTGAGAAATTCGTATAGAGCATGTATACAATATTCCTAAACAAACTACGAGTAGAAAGGTACGGTACTCTTGGAAGTCGTATGGAGAATCACAGAAAATATATTACAGATCTCCCAAACATCAGACTGAAGGCGCCGATTTATATCGGTACGAACGTGCAATCTTCAGATATGTACGCATCTGCTACATGGAAGTAAGCTTCGTAGGAGAAAGTAGATTATGAGAGTTCTTCGAAAAGTTCCATCAATGTTTTAGCCAACGGATATCTTATAGCTTGTATATACCCCCATGTAAGTTGTTCACAAGTGTGGACAAATTTCCAGGCCATGATTTTACCCATAGTCATTGGAGAAATGGTGTTACACCTCATTACACACACTCATCGAACCCACTCTAAAAATTATAAAATTAAATTGAGTTTCTCAGTATCTTATGAAATGTGTCATTGTGAAGTGAACGTGGTATAGTAAACTAAGCTAAAATATGGGCCACTGTCGGAGGTACATGTTTACCCTATTTATGGCACTGTACTGAGGTTTTCAAGTGTCTTAGACTGTCTTGAACGCACATCGTAGTGGTTGGTGGTAATACAGCTGCATATGGTGATCAATTACAAATAATGTATCCTGTGGCAGCAAGGATGGATATATATATATATATATATATATATATATATATATATATATATATATATACACACCTTTCCATGATCGATTTTTGGGGTACTAGTCCCATCTTCACAATCGCCTGAAGTACAAATCGAATCGATGTTGTATATTCTTTCTCTGAATATAATATCACTGAGGCTGTCTACGAAATGAGAAGTGTACTATACCCACGTCTATAAGACTACATAAAATGGCCCAGCCGTGAGGTGACAATGTATTTGGTGCTGTGGACGAGGGGCTTACGTGTTTGGCATTCGGTTGACAGCAGGCTGTGTTGTTTTATTTCAAATAGCTATCTTTGATTAGTTTCCACAATGCAAAGCGTATATTATTGATTGCTATTAAATACAGGAAAATGAACTTCTTAGAAAGTGTGTTCATGAACTATCATTTTACAATAACACACTTAAAGAACTAGACAACAGTTGACGAAAAACAAAAGATTTATTTTTTGTATATAAATGAGAAAAAGATTGGTAATGAAAGTTCAAAACTGAACAAAAATAAACTCGAACACAAGAACAAAGAACAAAACTGAACAAATAACTCGAAGAGAACAAAAAACTCGAAACAAACAAGAACTATTGGAACAAATAAATCTTTTCCTCAGTTTCTGGATGCAGCAACCGAAGCATGGCTGCTGAGATCCTCGGCTGCCCCCTCCTCCACTTCTTTACGAGCTTTTTCATTATCAGCAGCGTCTACCTAGGCAAACAGCATAGCTACAGTTGTGACAAAATCAGTCTTCACCTAGGACTTACATAATAAAATAATAGTAGCATAGTATATCCAGACACTGTGACGAACAAACAATTAATACGGAATACCATTCTTGTTATTACGCGTGTAGTGCAAAGAAGAGAAGAGACAAAAAGAAGATTTAACGATATCCACAACAGCTGATAGCAAATAAATGATACACTTTTACATGTCGTCTCCGGTCTGTCACAATTTATAAACTAGTAAGCTGGGGTATTTTGCAAACGATGTTGTGGCAGAGTGAATGCAGCCATAGGCCGCCTTTAGAGGCAACCTAACTGTCACAGAGCACCGGACAAAATATAACATGGTACGTCTAAGTGCTGATAAGAAACGCTTAGTCCTGTTCTCCACAAGAAGACCAGAGCTGAGGGGCAGACAACAAATCAGTAACAGACAGATACAGGGGACCAACCACGTTAAATACCTAGGTGTATTATTAGACAATAAATTTGTATTCAACTTACACATACAAGTTAAGAAAGAGAAGACGATCAGACTAATTGATGCCCTACATCCCTTACTAGACAGCGAAAACGTGAAAGTCAATACAAAAATAAGACGTTATAAGGCAGTCACGATAAGGCCAAGACATACAGAAGTTCGTTTTGGGGCACAGTACTCCAGACAAATATGTTCAAGTCATATGAAAGAGATGCTTAAGACACATTTTCAAAATAACTCCGATGGTCTAGAGCCAGAGACCTACATAATGAACTTAATGAAGTCATGATAGGTTAGTTGGTTGAACAAAACAGCATTAAACTGCTTGAGAAAATTGAAAATCTTAGACCAGCCTCACAATATTTGTAATATACGAGCACAGTCACTGAGCGAGGTGGCGCAGTGGTTAGACACTGGACTTGCATTCGGGAGGACGACGGTTCAATCCCGCGTCCGGCCATCCTGATTTAGAATTTCCGTGATTTCCCTGAATCATTCCAGGCAAATGCCGGGATGGTTCCTCTGAAAGGGCACGGCCGACTTCCTTCCCTAATCCGATGAGACCGATGGCCACGCTGTCTGGTCTCCTTCCCCAAACAACCAACCAACGAGCACAGTCAATTGCCAAAGATGGCCTCATGTACGAGTTCCGCTAGCAATGATAGAAGATTTCGAGTTGTAGCAGCAGAGTATAATCAAATCCAGGACATGAACACAACGTCCTGTTAACGACAGAGAAGCGCTAAAATGATACTAAGAAGTCCAGTCTTCAAAGAACACCGTACGGCTGCTAACCGTTAAAAAATATAAAAGAGAAGTAAATTGTTTACAAACAAGGGTCTTCGTCTATCGCACAATGTGCAATGGGATACCGCTGAAGATCTCTCTATTAACAACGGGACTTTAACTAGATACACACTGATACGATTTCTGGCAGGTTATTAATTAAGTTGTTCTTTCAATGTAATTCCTTGCTTGTAATTCAGTCTGATGTGGGCGTTGTTACTGCTATCGAATTATCTGTTCTGAATTTGTTGATGTTAATCTAAAACGGAAAGTTCAACTGCTTGCGAGCAGTCTTATAATTGGGAATTACCCAACTCGGTGGTTTACTTTTATTCGATGAAGAACTGTGTGTCAGTTATAAGCATCGTTTGATTTCAGCTGTTACGAGTCCTCCGAAATTACCCATTTCCTCTCCTTCTCTAGTGCATATTTGCTTATTCAGTGCATTTTGCGGTTTCTGGGCACCCAACATAACTTAATGTAAATAAGTGATATTGTGCTGCGCGTCAGCGTATGAGGGAATCTGTTGCAGTGAAATGTTGGAATAGCGAGCGAAAACACAACTCACTGCCTGCCGGCGTATAGTGTAAAGTGCCACTGTATGCAGCTGCCTCACTGGTGAAGCCTGCTACCTGGCTGAGGCGTGCCTCATTCCAGCCAGCGGGACGAAGTAAGGTGCTCGTTGGCGTCCTGATTAGGCACTTCCCTCTGATACACGTATTCCTGCTAAAGGGAGCTAATTTGGTCAGTGTGGTGGGGTTTGTTGTTTGGGTACTTCCTACAGCTGAAAGCAAAAGGAAATTTCTCAGGAGATGATTTATTTATGAACAAGAAAATAGGAATGCTGCCGAACAACTTAGTAGCCAGATGAACATGAGTAGCCAGATAAACATCAGTCCTACACCCACATGATGTTAGTACGATAGGCTGCTAGTTTGTACATCATTATAAGGTGGAAATAAATAAAGTTTAAATAGAAAAACATATTCATTGCATGTAAGGAGAAATCAAGTAGTTGTGATGCAAGGCAGGAATTCGAGAGCAGGACAATATAAAATATAACAGAGCACCATGAGCTATGGGCAAGTAATTATATAGAAAGGCGCCTAGAAAAATGTGCACAGAAATCAGTTGAAATTGGTTTTTTTTTTTTTTTAAATGAAAGGAATCTATGTATCTTTTAGAAACCTGGAGATACCAGAAGACTTCAGAAGACTATCGAGTGTTTCAAAGGGAGCTTTAGGCAACCACTGATTCAGAAAGGGAGATGTATTCCAAAAGATGACGAACGGTTGGTTTCGAGAGATGTGATCATGAGAGCTGCATAGGATCAAATGAAGGAAAAGACAACTCATCAGTAAAGAATTTTATTCACGAAAGAAGAAAATACCTAAATACAGGAAATTAAGCCAGCAGATGTGAATACACAGGATAAAAATAATGGAGAAGAAACTCTAAACTTGACTGGGGGAATAATAGACGTCCCACACAGGAAAATTAAGAAAAATTTGGAGAAAATCACATAAATGAATACCTATGGATCAGATTGCAAGACAGTATGAAGCAAGAAAGGAAAGACTGAAACTGGGATACAGCCTGCGGACAGGTTCAACAAAGAGTACCAGCTTGAAGTAATTATTATCGAAAGGAAAGAGGAATTAGATGAGGGTATGAAGGAAAACATTATACTGTGAAAGGAATTTCACAGACCACTGAAAGACATATGTCGAAAAAGGACACCTAGAGTAGACAAAACTTCTTTACTGTTATTGGGATCATTGTGAGAAGCAAGAAAAAAAAGAGTTCACCAGACATGTAGCACGAGCAAGGTTGTATAAATACTCTCAGTCTTCAAAAATATGTAATGATCCCACTTCGAAAGTGGAAAAATTCCAAAAGAGTGTGAATGTTAATGGAATGATTGGAAACACGAAATTATGATTAGACTGGCAAAAGATGAGGTTAGGTTCAAGAGGGATGTAGAGATGCACGAACCATTACTGACTCAATTCTACAACTTGGGAGATACACTGAAGCAAAACAAACGGACGTTCATACCTGCTGCATTTCTGAAGGTAACAAGGATAAAATGCGAGTCACGAATTAGACAGGCTTTTAGCTTATTCCACATGTTATTCAGTGTGGACACTCAGCAAGCAATACGGAAAGGAAACCGAAACTTGGAATTAATATTTTAGTTCTGGAAGAAAAAAAAAAAAAATTTGTTTAGTCGATGACAATGCAATTATGTCAGAGACGGTACTTTACTTGAATTATCAGCTGAAAGAAATAGGTAACCTATTGAAAATATGTTGTTAGCTGAATGTTAAAAAAGCGAAAGGAAGGTAGTAAAATGCAGTAGAATAAAATCGAAATTGTGAGCTACGGAGGGAAATGGATTAGGAAATGAGATTGAAAGTATCAAAAGAGTTTTGATACTTGGGTGGAAAAATAACAGATGGATGCTGAAGTGCAGAAGATGTAAAATTGAGAACGCCAATAGCAAAATTCAATGTCACATGGTCTTTTCTGAAGGTATTTGTCCGCAGTCTAGCCTTGTACATGAGTGAAACGTGAACTGTAAGCAGTTCAGGGCAGAAAAGGGCAGATGGTTTTGAAGGGAAGTGTTCCAGAAGAGCGCTGAAGACGAAGTCGACCTAGGGCGTGGCTTACATGGGGCAACTCAATCGAGCTGGGGAGAAAAATATTTTTATGACAGAAAGTGAATAAAAGGTGGAATCTGTTGATAGGATGCGTCATGAAGCCTCAGGGGGTTATCAAGTTGGTGAAAAAGGACTGAGGGAGTGTGTGTGATCGTGCAACGTGGGATGTTTGTAAAATTGTGCTGATAGATGAAGACTTGAACATGTAAAGTGGACTCACATGAATGACGCTTGCCATAGTTATGTAGAAACCAAGAGGCTCTCACTCGATGGACTACTGTGGCGAGCTGCATAATGCCATTATTCCGACCGGAGACAGCAAGAGCAACTGTTGTGCCTCGGGTTGATATTCTAATAGTTGCCTGTTCCGTGCGTACCAAGCGTTATAGCTGTACTGATGCTATTCACAGCAAAATAGTGGATGAGGCTAAACAGACGGATCCTTACACGAAAAATATTCCGTCATGGTATATTCTGGTAGCAGTGGCGACTGAACTTATGTAACATAGTAGTTGTCCTTGTACCTTCACATGCAGTAGCTTTATTAATCTCCTAACATTCAACACACTTCATCATACCATTCTCCTTTAAACTCGTCGTTGTTAATTCTTATTGTCATATCAGATGATAAAACGTTCACCGTTATTTTGTGTGTTAGGTTATCCGCATTCTTTGGTGTAACATACAGTGAATTATCACTCTGTCACAGCAGAAAGGCTCAGTATCATTTTTCGTCATAAATATTTCAATGAATCTTACATCTGCTCCCGACATGTCCTTAGATGTAACTTTGGATGAAACGAAAGTCCTCATTACCAAGCTTACTGCGTTAATGTCATAATTCCGTCGGTTACTAAAATCTGCGTTACATGGGACGTCAAATTCTCATGGGTATCAGTCACTATAGTGATGTAATTGTTTTTGACTGCTTTATCGATGATATTCTACTTCATAACATGTTCATCTGTGGTATTCAGGCGACATCTCATTCTGCCTCCCGGTTTCATATCCTATTACACTAACATACCCTACTATGGCGCCCAGTTCAGGTAATAGGTTTTCTTACGTCGCTTAGACATGTGAGTACATCGCAATCTTTTCCTTTGATAACGATACGTCTTGGCTGTAATATTTCTGTTTGGTGCGTAATCGAGCAGATGAACCGATGCTACTGCGGTCAATGTTTACATTACTGTCCAGCAGGTTGGTAATTTCCTCTGTTATTTCCAGCAAGTAGCTAAGGATGCAATCTCGTTGAAGCAAGAGGTACCTGAGATCACTAGAAACTAATAGAACAGTTCATCTCTGAAGGAGTCGACTTCGGTGAAGTCTTACATCTCCGGAAGAAACAAGCCAGATAGAGACGATATACCAAAGAAAACTACAACGTGGAGAAGTTGTGAGTTGGCTAAGACACAGTACTGGAAATCAGTACGTGCCCTTTTAAATGTTCACCGACTATCCAGATTTAGATTGTTCACATTTCCATAAATTACGTAAAACATTGATCGTCATAGATGCGTTGAAAGTGAGTCAATCGATTTGAGTATTCGTCATTTCCCAATCAGAAATCACGCTACGTAAGTAACGTCTTTGTAGCGGAATAAATGTTAACTGCTTATCTTACACCATTACCTCGAACCTGCCGTGTAGACGGAAGGATGTGACTCCAGCCAGCAGTGACATACTGTCACTTGCGACTCGCAAGAACTATGGTCTACAGCTGGCACGACTCAAGTCGTTGCAGGGTGCCATGTAACCATACCGAACCCGAGACAATTTTGCAGTGGAAGCTTATAATCTCTAGTGATACCATCGCGTTAGACCTTGGATTCAGTTTAGCGTCTAGTAATTGAAGGACGTGAGTACACTCTAAATAACCAAGTGATGTACATATATAGACTAACAAGTTACTACAGTTTCAGTTAAACTGAATTATTTATGTAAGAGAAAGGGCTTCACAAATTGAGGGAGTCAACAGTGCGCTGTTCCTCCTCCGGGCTTTATACCAGCAGTTTTTCGACGTGGCACAGATTACTGCTGTTACTGGATGTGCTCCCGGCATCGTGGCATATTCTGCCAATAGGAGTGTTTACTGCATCAAAATCTCGAACTGGACGGAGGACAACACGCATAACACTACGAACGTTCTGAATTGGGGAGAGATCCGACGAACTTGACGGCCATGGTAGGATCTGACAAGCAAGAAGGGAGGCAGTATAAACTCTCGTCTTGCTGAAATATAAGTCCTGCATAGCAACAAAGCGTTGCATGGAATATCGTCGACGTACTGCTGTACTGTAAAGGTGCCGCGAATGGAATCCAAGTGGTTCCAGTTGTGAAAAAGAATGGCGCCCCAGACCGTCACTCCTGGCTGTCAGACTGTACGGAGGGTGGCAGAGAGGGGCTTCCTGAGACACGTCTTCTTTGGTCACCGGTGCTCAACTCGAAGAGAGCTTCTTCGCTGAAGACAATTCTACTCGTGTCAAAGAGATACTTAGCTGAAAACGCATATATACGCCCCAGACATCGGTGAGATACCAATTTGAATGTCGCCCGACGTATGGACCGATAACCAGAAATAATGCATAGTGCGCCTTTTCCTTTCATAGAAGGACTCGGTTGGTTGTCATCCGTGGCAATCTTACAGCACTGCGGTACGTCGAAGGTATTCTGCACCCCGTTTTATTGCCCTTTATGACAAACCGTCCTCGGATTAAATTTCAGCAAGATAATGCTTTTCCGCACAGGGCAAGATTTTCTGCTGATTGTCTTCATTCTTGCCGTACTTTAACCTCACCAGCAAAGTCGCCGGATCTCTTTCCAATTGAAAACGTCTGCAGCATTGCGGAAGGGAACCTGCAACCAACTGAGGATTTTGACCATCTAACGCGCCAGTTGGACAGAATGTGGCACCATATCTCAGGAGGACATCAGACAATCATATCAATCAATGCCAAGGCCACCAACTGCTTGGAGAAGGTCCAGAGGTGTACCAACGTGTTTCTCACTTGCTCAGTTTGTTAAGATCATCCAACTTTTTTGAAAGCATAGTCATTAGTTTGTCTGTACCTGTACACCTGAACATCACGTCTACCGATATCCTTCCCATTCTGATAATTCGTTTGTGGTGCGTCGTTCTTTTGTCTTAGCGTGTAATATAGGATTGTAATATAGTGAATCTCTCGTTTAGTCCTTCATGTAAACGAGACAGTCGACTACATTTTATAGTCGTGACAGGTAACCGGATTGTGAGAGGTTCGCGAAAATTATCGGCCGACAGGGTGGCTGTTTCAGCAATACAGACAGTCTCAGATGTATTTGTCTTTTCTTCGCTCCAAACTGAGTGGCCATTTATTCCTGCTAGCTCTTCATTGTACTAATAACACTAACTTATCTCAGCGGGATCCTCCTTCGGAAGATAAACGAATTCCACCTCTGCTTTCTTGCAAATAGTCTCGGCGTTCAGTCAGTTTACAGGCGTCGTTCTCGAGCGGTGGAATATCTTCTAGCAGATTGGTCACGTCGAAACGCCCAATGACGCGGACCTGCGGATGGTTTGACTTCATCATCACTGACTCAGCTGTAAAGGCAAGCTTCTAACCTACAGAGCACCTTAGATACTGACTTAACTTTCTGAAATGGGTTATACGAGATCTCTATGTGTAGGTTGTAATAAAGGTGAAGAACAGTGCTACAGATGTCTGTTAAAAAGTAAGATAGAGGTAGAGAACTATGAGGTACAGGAATTTAATGGCGGGGGGCGGGGGGGAACATTTTTATGGGGCAGACTGATCAGGAAGGCTAACGTGAATATTCGTAAGGCAAGGAGGAATAGTTAATCGGGCGCTTGAAAGTAAGAATTGTTAAGAGATGGTCAGGTTCGAACATAAGAAGCAGGTTATTGCCCATGCAGTGCTTCGTACATACCATGATACAAAATGATCACGAAGAAGAATGAAACTTTCTAAAAGAATGATGATCTAAAAACATCAGACATTGTCTATGGTCTATATGGCATGTAATGTTTTTGATGGTTTTTGTTTACTTCTTACAATAGGACACATAAAGACGTACAGCAACTACGTAGCAAAACATACACTCAACTCTAAACAAGGGAGCTTGCTAAAGAAAATGTCGATATATATGTTTTTTATTACTACTCTGAATCATGTAGTAAAGTTAACTAATACATCCAATTATCGTGATATCGTTTGGAATTAAATGCAGTATATTTGTCAGTTGTCCAGATAACTGATTTCATTTACAATAAAAGTGTGTTGTCAAGTATAAAACGTTCATACGCCTTTCACATTCATGTGTCATATACCAGAACTTGTATAATTGCTCTGAAGTTGTTAAAGCTTTATGTTTTAATTCACTCCAATAACGTTACATCCGCTTCCCCCCAACAGATGTTGTTCTTCTACTTAACTGATGTCTGTTATACGTATGATTTCATATTTTTAACCTCCAATAAATAGAATTACTTCCTAATGAATTACTAGTATTCTTCTTGTTGAGTCATATATTTCTCATCAATGATTTCTGTGACGTTACGTATCACACATTTGTATTCATGCAGTGGTAACACTTTTATATCTAGAATTGTTACTGTGTTATCACGTGGAACTATTTTTCGCGCATTTGTGTACGTCACTCTCTTCGGTCAAATCATCCCAGCTAATAAGTGCGAGGAGCGTTTTCAGCCGTATAGATTCTGTCCCAGATCGAGTCATTCAATAAAGTAATCGACTTCCTTAGGATTTCAGATAACCAGTGCAACACCATCAACGACACAGTAGTAAATTTCAAAAAGATATTATCCGACGTATCCCTAACAGCACAGCTGTGGCGAGGCAACATCACACGTAGAAAGTACGT
Organism: Schistocerca serialis cubense; assembly: GCF_023864345.2. Taxonomy (NCBI): domain Eukaryota; kingdom Metazoa; phylum Arthropoda; class Insecta; order Orthoptera; family Acrididae; genus Schistocerca; species Schistocerca serialis. The sequence goes on from NW_026047573.1 coordinate 10,092,921, forward strand.
GCAGTGGCAGCCGCAATGACGGGAGTATGCTGATTGAGACGTAACGTACCATTGTTGACGAGGTCATCAGAAAACTTTGTCTAGATATGGGAAAGGATGATGGGTGAAAGAGCATGTGTTCTTTTCGATTGGATGCATCTCGACTATGTTTTATAACAGGACCATCGAAACCCGTAACACAGTTTGCACAAATTTCCATTTCGTACTAAATTATTCATTTACTCTGATTATGTACCTGAAGTAAAAAGTGGTCAGAGGTAATCCTCTTTTGTGACTAAGAAGCGCAGTCTTTTGGTAAATACTACTATGTAAGTCGTATTTCGCACATTCTTTGTCTTCGGATTACATGGTTATGACGTTTGAAGTGGGACACACTTGCAGATAGACGACGAGCTAAAGGGAAGGGGCTCTACACTAAATTCCAAAAATCCTATCTTCGTCGAGGATGTAGAGCATATATTATTACCACCAGCTTACAAATCTCGCAATGATCATAATTCAAAGATAAGGGAAATTAAAGCTCGTACTAAGCTGTTGAGACAGTTGTTTTTCTCTCGCGCGATCCACGAGTGGAACACAGGGGGTGGTTAAATATGGCTTTGGCGCGAATAGTGCCCTTCGCCACACACCGCATGGTGGCTAGCGGAGTTATATGTAGATGTAAATGTAGAGGTAGAGTTTGCCTCTAAGATGTTGCTCAGCCTGCGACAGAAGGTGATCCAAAACATTGTTACAGCCTTATTTTAAATAATTTAGCCTCGAAAGCAGCCTACAATTGCTAGTTCCAATCAAAATTCTTGCCTCATTTCTTTTTATGAATTGCTGTCTAATAAAGACGTCGTAATATTATAGTAATTATGTATAACTTCGGTATTAACAATGATTGATAACGGTGTGGACCTACAGATGGGATGGCATCTGTTTCCGTTCTCGTCCTAAGTCTGTCAGAAGCTGTACCGAAAACGCCTGGGCAACCCTTCATCGCCCTTTCCTTACGGCTTGTGCCATTGATTCCATGTGGTCTCTGCCAACTGCTCGTATGCTCTTACAATTTTTATACTCTTACAGTCTACTTATCCAGATAGTTTTCATCAAGAACTTAATTACAAGATCATGTGAGCGTCTGCATTAGAACAACCGTTGGCAGTATCACAATAAGGCAAAACAGACGCCACGAAAGTTTAGCTGGAGCAATTAGGTGTGAGCTATGTTAGAAGGTAGCTGAAAGAGTCCAAGTAGAGCGCCTTTTTGGATGGTATAGAATATTCCATAAGTTCATTCGGAATCTTTATGTCGTCACATTTATCCTGTTGAACTTTTACAAGGGATTCAACCATCGTACCCGTTACCACGCATACTGATTTTGTGTAATAGTCATTCCGCTTCTATCATCTGTATTAGGGGGCACGTTCACCATCTAGTCGGCTACAATCATTGTGATTCCTTCTGTCTTCCGTATTTATCCCCTACTGCCACACAACATGTTAATTTATGGCGTTCATAGTCATTTATTTCCAGCTCTTGGTTTCAAATCCCCTGACATGTGGATGTCGGATTCGAGACATCAGTTCAACTAACAGGTTTGCCTAATGTCACACAATTACAGAACTGCATCGCAGCTTTTCCCTTTACTACTGATACGTTTCCGCAATGATACTTCTGTTTAGTGTGTGTTGATGACACAAGTTGTGCAACGGCGGTCTACATTTACAGAACAGCGAGGCATGTAACCGACCTCGTGTGTTCCTCCCACAAAATGGCTGAGGACGCAATCTACTGGCAGCCACAGGTCAACTTCAGCTTAGTGGCAAGCTTCAGAACAGTCCAGCTTTGATGCGGTCGTATGTTTCAGTAAAGAATTGTATCTTTCTTTAAGACACAAGGTATACAAAGTTTTATTTCCGCATGAAATTTCAACGTGGTGAGTTGGTTAAGACAAAGTCTTGAAATCAGTATGTGCTATGATAATTTCACTTTTTCCCGGATTTAACTACTCCACGTTAACATAAATCGCTCAACACTAACCTCGTCGTAGTTGCGTTAATAATGAGCCAACCGGTTTCAATCTCGCTCGGCCCACAATTCGAAATCGCACTGCGTGTATAACGCCATCGTCGCAAACTGAAAGTCTGCTTCTAATCCTACACGTTTGCCTCGAGCTTACGACACCGATGGACAGATGAGAGTCTGGCCAGCAGTAGAGCTCGACCAGCTCCGACTCTACGAGGCTGTCGTCTATAATCGGTGCATCCGAACACCTTTTAGACCGACATGTGTCACGCTAGTGGCACTCCGAACTCATGGCAATTTTACAACTGAAGCTTACTGTATCTCAACAGTAGTATTGAGTTCGATCTGAAGTTTACCTTAACAGCTTGTAACCAATGGACTTTAGTATTACTGAATTGTAATAAAATGAATCCCTTGTACGGTCCTTCATGTAAACTTGATTTTCGACTGCATTTTGCTGTCATGTAGGAATGTCTGGAGCGTGAGACATTCCAAATAAATAAACAAATTTCGCAGAGAGGGTGATTCTGCAAGGCATGCAGTCAGACGTGTAATTGGCTTTTCTCCGCTGTAACCCTGTCGGGCCATTTCTTCCTACTAACTATTCATGGTAGTAATGCTACTGACTTACCTCTGTACGGCCCTCCTGCGGAGCATCGAACAACTCTGTCTCTGGTTTCTGCGGTAAATTTCAGGTTGAGCACTCCGATCGCAAGTGTCACCCTCAAAACGTGGAATCTCTCCAGCCACCTCTTCCTCTCCAAAGTCCCAAGTAAAATCAACCTGTGGGAGGTATGAGTTTATCATCACTGATTCATCTAGAATAGCATTTGTCTAAAGGACAGAAAAGTTAAGACGTCTTTCTCAGCATTCTTAAATGGATTACATATTAAGTAACTAAGCCTTCACTGCAGACAGTAATGAAAGTGAAATACAGTGTTTTTAATGTATGTTAAAATTGTGAAGATATGGGCAGGTTAGAAAAAAAGAAGCAGACCATTGCATATACAGTGGGATAGGGCGCGTGATGATATAAAATGATTCGGCCATACAAAAGAGTGACACCAAGCAAGACTATGATGATACAAAAAAATGACACATCCTTTTTTAGCCGTATGATATGTGACGTCTTCGATAGTTTTCGGTTACTACTTGCAATTTTACAGCAACCACGCCGGTAGATTTAAAAAAGGAAGATTACTAACGAAAATGTAAGTAAATTTTGATATTGCTACGCTGTATCTTCCGCCAGGATGAAATATTACGCCTGATTAACAATACATCATGTAGAGTTATTTACTCTATCTTTGTCAATGTCTTAATATATTTTTTTTACAATAAAAGTAATTAGTAACATATTTTAAATTCATACTCCTTTCACACTGTCTTGCTATATTATAAGAAAATGTATGATTCCTCCGAACATATAAATACCGTATTGTTTGTTTAGTTTACACCAATTATACTGGAGCCAAGTCTCCCCATGTATATTGCTCTTCATCTTCCGTCTTCTTCAGTTTCATGGCCTAGCATCCCTTTCCACATTTATATCCTTGCATGCAAGCTTAGTTTTACCTTAGGGTTTGTAACAAGTTGAGAATAATATTATTGGTCTGTAGTAGAGTGAATATCTCTCATTGCTCTTCTTGTAAATCTGAGTGTCAGTTGCAGTCTCTCATGCTCTGAAAGCACGTATGGAGCTTGAGCGATTCCCAGTAATACACTGAAGCACCAAAGAAAGTGCTATAGGCATGAGTTTTGAAATACAGAGATACGTAAACAGGCAGAATACACCGCTGGAGTCCGCAACGCCTGTATAAGACAATAACTGTCTGGCGCAGTTGTTAGATCGGCTAGTGCTGCTACAACGGCAGGTTATCAAGATTTAACTTAGTTTGAATGTGGTGTTACAGTCGGCAAGCGAGTGATGGGACGAGGCATCTCCGAGGTGGCGATGAAGTGGGGATTTTCTCGTACGATCATTTAATGAGTTTACCGTGAATATCAGGAGTCCGGTAAAATGTCAAATCCCAGACATGGGTGTGGCCGGGAAAACATCCTGTAAGAAAGGGAACAACATCGACTGAAGAGAATCGTTCATCGTGACAGAAGAGCAACCTCTCCGCAAATTACTGAAGATTTCAATGCTGAGCCATCAACAAGTGTCAGAGTGCGAACTGTTCAACGAAACATCATCGATATGGGCTTTCGAATCGGAAATCCCACTTGCATATCCTTGATGACTGCAGTATACAAAGCTTTAAGCATCGCCTGGGCGCGTCAACACCGACATTGGACTGTTGACGAGTGGAAACATGTTTCCTGGAAGGACGAGTCTCTATATTAAAATTGTATCGGGTGGATGGACGTGTACGGTTATGGTGACAACCTCATGAATCCATGGACCCTGCATGTCAGCAGGGGACTGGAGGAGGCTCAGTAATGGTGTGAGGCGTGTGCTGCTGGAGACAAATGGCTCTGAGCACTATGGGACTCAACTGCTGAGGTCATTAGTCCCCTAGAACTTAGAACTAGTTAAACCTAACTAACCTAAGGACATCACAAACATCCATGCCCGAGGCAGGATTCGAACCTGCCACCGTAGCGGTCTTGCGGTTCCAGACTGCAGCGCCTTTAACCGCACGGCCGCTTCGGCCGGCCGCTGGAGACAGACATGAACATTATTGAGAGTTGCAATTTCTTGTTCAGAAGAGATCTCCATCTCCTCGAACTCTTACGGATTTATATACAGGCCTGCACGATTCATGCTGTCAGTTCCCTCCAACACTACTTCAGTCGTTAGTCGAGTGCGTGCCACGTCATGTTGCGGTACTCTGGGTGCTTTGCAGGAGCCCTACATGATATAGGGTATGTGCACCAGTTTCTTTGGCTCTTCAGTGTATTACCTGGCAGTGGAGTATTCCACAGTGCATACCATCTGAGATACCATCTGTACATTCTTTCCTCACACCCAGTCTGGCCGTTCCCTACTGCTTCTTTATCATGGTAGTAATAATATTGACTTACGTCAATGGGATCCTCCTGTTTCTTCTCTCGCCTCTTCCGGCGGTTGCGAGGTTCTACAGGAAGGTTGCAGTTGTGGGCAACAGATGGAGGAATTTCTTCGGCCACATTTATCACCTTGAAGCGCCCAAATATACGAACCTGGGGAAGTTTTGTTTTTACCATCACTAATTTAGACAAGACGTCATGTATACAGCAGATATAAAGGTTTAGATATCTGAATTGTAATAATTAAACATACTATATATTCAATAAGTGGCCCGTAATTGCAGTTTTAAGGAATTTTAGTACGGTGCTATTGATATGTGCTGAAAGTTAAGATATCGAATAAGGTAGAGAGCTAAAAGGTACTAGAGTGAAAAGACAAAAGAAAGATATTTATGGAGCACACTTAGCAAATTATGTGTAGTTTGTTGCTACTAGTGCTAAGGCATCAACAAACAGTTAACTTACGTCACTGCAGCAAATAAATTTGAAGTGCCAGTACACAATTAAATACGTAGGGAATTGCAAGTGAGAGTGCTTACTAACGAAAATGTAAATTTATGTTTATAATTGTCTTTGTTATCACACTAATTTCGCTTAGCTTATTCTTCCCGTCGTCATTTCAATTTATGTTTTGTGTTCCTTCTCACCGCCTAATCAACCTCGAAATCCGATTCTGGAACATTACATTGGGTCTCTACGGCAGCACTGTTAACTTTTGTTTAAGCATCCCCGCCCTCTAATACCCTCTCTAACACCTCTGTGGTCTCTGTTCCGGTTATTTATTTTCTTATCAACTATTCTTAAAGTTTCTAAACTTCCTCCTGCATCGGCTCTAGGTAAGCGTCACATGGACTGGAACTGAAACACACGTTATATCGTTGTGCCCTTGTGTACATTTTTCTGCAGTGGGTATGTACTACTTCCTGAAATTACTGCACTTAAATTAAAGTCATCTTTCGTCTTCCTTTTAATCTGAGGGCATAAGCTTTTAGCAGTTTATGGAAGTGCTTAGCTTTATGCAAGGATATCCAAACTAACACTCCCTATGGCCGTAACCTGTCTACTGGAGACTGAGGTAGCACGTCGAAAGCTTTTGCCAGTTTTGGTGCACTAAGTCACTGTTAACCTTCGTTTTTCATTTCGTGAAGGTGGACCGCCGAAGAACACTATTGCGTATGAAACGAGTGATATATTCCGAACCCCCGGCAGTTTTACAGAGGAAGCTTAGTGCACGAGTACTACTGCTGCTTTTCACCTTTGATTTACCTTAGGTTCTTGTAACCAGTGCACGATACTATTACTGGATTGTAATCAAATGTAATTCTTATTTAGTTCTTCATGTACAAATGAAAGAGTGATCCGGCAGAGTAACAGATTCTGCAAAGCGTACAGTTTGCTACTTTATTTGGTCATTCTTCTCTCTCGTTCTTTCTTACCCTTTCTTCAAGATTACTTCACATGGTTGTATTGAAATTGACTTACCTCTGCATAGCCGTCCTTCAGCGTACAGTCCACACCGTTATCTCTATACTTGATGCGACTAGCTGATTCTGGGCTCCATTGGCAGGGAAATATCTCAAAGACAGAAGGCACTTGTGACACACTCCTCTTTTTCAAGCGGCCATAAACCTGGAAGAGTGGGTTGCATATTTTTCTAACAGATGCGAACATTCTAAACACTTGACTTACAATACTGAAACATATTTTATACAACATATGCAGTCCATAACTGTATCGTTTAAGAGATATGAAGTACGGTGCTAGAGACGGCGGTTATAAATTAAGACATCAAATAAGGCAGAGAACGAAGAGCTACAAGAATGAAAACGTGAGGTAAGATTTTAACGGAAAACACTAGACAAAACTGTGGCACGGTAATATGGCTACTGCTAAGGCATCCTGTAATAGTTAACCTGGCACTTGAAATGAGAAAAATTGTATGTACAATGAAGGTTTAGAATATGTGAAGCAAATGTGGATAGATATATTCAGTAAACACGTAGTGAAATATGAAGGCCGGAATATGCCGGACTGGAACTCGAGTACAAGACCTTTGCCTTTCTGTGAAGTTTGGAAGTCGGGAAATGAGGCACTGCTGGAAGTACACTTGTGAGGACAGGTCGTGTGTCGTTCTTGGTTAGTATAGTCGATGGAGCGCGTGCCCGCAAAAGGCAAATTCATTCTGCTGCCATCGTCCCACTGTGATCTCTATGCAACTGACGAATGACATGTCATCTGAAGACTCGGAACATAAGCATTGCAAGCCACTCCAGGTTTCAGAAACCCTGCTACATTAAACATCACTTAAGCAACACACATCTGCGTACACTAAACGCATATCCTTATTGATGGCGTCATGAAAATAATGCTATGTCATATAGCTCTGGTTAAGGTCATGATGTCAGACATTCCTCACCGATGCTTGCTGGGAAGAGTATTCATGACGTAAATAATTGTAGACGTATTACAATCTACTGTGCACCTATTTTAAAACCACGTGGTCTGCGATGCTATGACATGTCTGGGTTATATCTACTAATGGAAATTAACTTATCCATTAAAAGATATAAAGTTTTCCTAAATGTTTGAACCATTCATCAATTGCTACTCCTGAATATTCTCAAAAGGAATGATGTTTAATCCTACCAGACATGTTTTTACGGTTTGACCCACAATTCTGTAACAATATCGACTGAATGTAATTTTCGGTTGCCTTCATGCGTACTTCACTTTACTATTTATTAAAGACAGCATGCTGGTGTCCGTAGCGTTGCGACTGATTGCCACATTATGTACAGAAGTTGCCTCCTAGTAGGAAGAACGTAAGTACACCCTCTTCTTTTCTCAAACCGTTAATGACTGCATGCTTGACTGAAGGAAATTGTAATGTAATATACAGACATCGTATTAACACAGACTGTGTGATGGTAGTAATAATTAGTCTCTCCCTCCGCATGCACAACAAAATGCGAACATAGAAAATATGGGCAATGTGTGACATATGGAAGTTTTGGTCGGTCCGGGATGCGTACGTGTACAGCCGAAATGTTTTCTTCGGTTCAGTTTACTAGCTTAATTCCAACCATTAGTGTTGTTACCGTTGTCACCAGTTATTACGAGTCCTTTTGTAAGCAGGTATAGCTATTACGCTGATCCGAAGATCATAGGAAAATGAGCGGCTAGTGTTATGGGGGTGATGGATACGAAGACGTGTGGCTGCAATTGGGTTAGGTGGCTCGATCCACACTTATTTCACTGTCGCTGAAAATGCACTTATAAAACGGTGGGGTCAGTGTGCACTGTAGGAGGAGATGCCGTTAGGTGATGGCTTGTTTATGACGAGTAGTTGAGAGAGTTCAGCCGAGTCCAGAAGCTGATACAGTGAGATTCTGTATGGTGCTGTATCAGTGACTATATTAACTGTAATGTAACTGGTCGTTGGCTTCATTGTGGAATTTTTCATACACCTTGGAGTTACTCAGTGCTTACCTTCTCCATGTACACATTTCTGTAATCATAGACTTCCGTCGAACGTGCTTTCTTTGATTTCTGCCCCAAATCACGTGTCTTCTTCCTGCAGGGAAGACACAGACAGCACGAAATGCTGTAAAGCACCTGCGAAGACAAAAGAACATTAGAACACATGTGATTCAGAGTTTATCTATTCAGACAGCAAAATTACACCGCCTCAAACTGTTGCTGCACAGCAGTCAGTAAGTTACGAATTTTTTGTGGACTACCTCGCACTTGGACTTGACCCTTTCCTCAATTTGTTTGAAAAATACCCTAAAACTACAAAATATCACATGAAGACTGCCGGAAACTCACAGACTATCCTCCTGCCTCCTCTATCCCAGGAAAGGCGGTGTCCCTGTCCTGCTATGAGAAGAAGATACTTTTTCGGAAGCACAGATCACTTCCCGTACTATAAGACTGTAGATACCAGTAGCACAGATATAATTACGTTTTGTATCATTCGCCCTGTTATCGGTACGTTTCTCCCCGTAAAGCAATGTAAGCGAAGTTCAGTGGAATGCACTGTTGAACAACCTCTGGTGATCTCAACGCTTACATCGCAAGATAGGTAAATTCGTTCTGGAGAAAACGAATCCTATCGGAGCACAAAGTTCGAATATTCTCCTGTTTGAAATGACTCTGACTGAAGTATGGTCTACCAGCTGCCACATTGTAGTTCCCTCAGCGCCTTTAAAATTTTCCCAAATGTTTTTGCACGCGAATATATTCGCACTCTATTTTTACCCGGCAACTCATCTCTCATTCCGACAAACTCCCCTCACTGTAACCCACACCCCTACTACTACTACTGTATCCCCCCACTGTCATTGTCTCCCTCTTGCTCTCTCCTACTGCTACTATTTCACTCACCCCTTCAAACTGCCGCCGCCTTCTCACTGTCGCTATCTCTCTCGTCCTCGATGGCACTGTCGTAGACGCTGTCTCTCTTTATCACTGGCTGTCATTCACTTTCAGCTGCACCTTCCCTTTACTCCTGTATCACTAGCACAGTCTCCTTCACTCATTTCCTAGCACTGTCAACTACGAACCTATGCCACTGTACACTCTCTTTCTCTCACAATTCTAATGTATCCTTCGATCTTTCTATGCCACAATCAACTTTTACTATGTTCCAGTATATCTTTGTCTTTTCCACTGCTGCTTTAACATTCTCTCTCTGCATAAAAAAGCGCGCGAATTTGTCTGCATGCCAAAATTTTTGGGAAATTTTTTAAAGGTGCTGAGGAAAGTAAGATGAGGCTGCTGGTACTCCACTTTTCTGTCAGAGTCTTTTGAACAACAGCATGTTCGCCGTTTTCGTCCTCCGGTAGGAGCATTTTTCCGCTACTTCACCACTTTTGCCAACCACAGTAGGGCAAGTCACTCTTATGGAGAGAATTTTAAGGGTCATTAAAATTTTGAAACATTACTTATATGAAACTCAAATATTGCGCGACTAATTTTACACCTCACAGAGGATTTAACGCGCACAAAACTTTCCCTGTGCTTCAGTACTACAACGTGCGCTTCCCAGAACACTTCTGATGTTAGTGAAGACACTTTACAACTTGTTCATCGGTGCCACGCCACTTCATCAAGTACGTTTCCGGCTCACAACGTATTACGCTTCTTCGTTACACACTAACACCCCTGTGATATCATGGAATACGGAATCTTCACAAATGATTGCGTAGCGTTGGCTAGCACGTAAGTAACATAGGATCTCCATATCTTGAAAAGACAACCTGCAATGCTGGAAGACAGATGCTACAACTAACAGGTTGTAAAAATAAAAAAAAAGTTCGGGAACATCAGAAACAAATAATTATTGTGAAACGTTGAAGAGTGTCGTTAAGCTGTCCGATGTGTTGAATACAGTATGAAAACTCAGAAATCGCAAATGGAGCCTGGACCAAATGTTTGTCTCACGATTGCAGTCCCGTTATTCCACCAGTAGCAATAGCATCTGGCCATATCCTGCGATAACCTTTTCAGCTACAAGAGCTGAAGAAAATGCTGCAGTCCTCGACGAACTCTGTCCTTGGAGTGAATCATGTTCACTATCCTTCGGTGTGTAATTCGCCAAATAGTGCATTGACAAAGTTTCTACGAACTTTCAACGGTATTTGGATGACACTCCTCTCCTCACTGAACAGTTCAAATAATTATTCCAGCTCCGTGACCTAAAGCAATGGCCGGAAGTAGAACGTCGTCTTGAGCCAGAAGGACCCTTAGATAGTTTATTAAGACCCACTCAGAGTGGTAGCTGCGATAGAACTATTTGCTTTCAGAAAACCAGGTGGGGTTTCCGGAGGGTAACGGAAACTATGCGTTCTTCGTATTATACATTTTCAAATTTTTCGTTCAACACTAGGCAACATTTTTGCATTAGCGTTTATCGACGTAAAGGTGCGCACGACAATGTTTAAATTTCACTTCTACTACAAAAATTAGGCGATATGTGTATTCCAGAGACGTTTTTGTTTGGCATTCAAACCTTCCTAAGATACAGTGCTCTGACTGCAGAACAAATTGCTATTACAACCTAGAGAGGACTGCCTCAGTGCTCCATGCCCACCCCTTATATGTTTTTAAACGTACACACGAGTTACGGACCACGTACAACATCATTTCACCCGGCATTGAAACTATCCGGGTTGCAGATGATTTATACCTTTCTCCTATACACCACGATCTTGAAGCCTGGTCAGCGTCTTGAATCCTGTACAGCATGATCTTGAATATCTTTGCACGGCTTTAGACAGAGTCGTTTACGCATAAACACGCTGTTACAAGGTCAACGACCTAACAATTTCAACTCAGAAATGTTCCATGGTTCTCTTTAACCGCAGATGGTTGCGACGGTGCAACTCATCCATTTTATTACATAGTGTCTCTCTCCCATAGGCAACTGAAGCCTGTGGTGTTTGAAACGCGCTTCAGATGGTATGATCACGTATCTCTTGTAATCAGGAAACAGCATTAACATTACGATATTTGTAGATGAAACTTGGTAGGGTGTGGAGCCCACAATTCTCTTGAACATATCCTAGGGCCTCCTCCGCTCAGTCATCGATTATGGATACCAAAGGTGCACCTCATAAGCTTGAAGCAGTACATTTCGGTTGCCAGCGATTTTCCCTTGGAACAATGCGATCAACTTCGACAAATACATTACCAGTAGAGACGCTTGAATCTCCGCCGTATAAGCTACTATTTCGCCTCACACCCCGTTACACGTGCATATCTTACATGTTCAAGTAGAGTAACTTTCGACCTTCGTCTCACGGAAACGGGCTCGGTATTGTAGGAGTATATTGTAGGAAATCCAGTCATATGCTATTAAAATCCGTGTTGGACTCCGCGGCTCGGTTTTGGTAGAAAGAATACATGATAAACAATTTTGGGTGGTTTTCTGACAACCGCCCATAAATTAATGATGCCTCCAGAATCCTCTTAAGACACACCATACACCAAATCAATCGCAAAAGGCAGCAAACGATTGTGTCCGTTTGCCACAGCAAGACATATTGTGAAATGTTCATATTTTGAGCCTGCACTGTGGGACATTGACACTAAGAAGATGCTCCTGTTGGATATACAATATAGAAGAGCATAGCATTTAAAGAAAAAATCTGTCGTCAACTGCCATGTTCTTCTATATTGATCCCAACTTGGCCGGCCTTGGTGGCCGAGCGGTTCTAGGCGCTACAGTCTGGAACCGCGCGACCGCTACATTCGCGGGTTCGAATCCTGCCTCGGTCATGGATGTGTGTGATGTCCTTAGGTTAGTTAGGTTTAAGTAGTTCTAAGTTCTAGGGGACTGATGACCTCAGATGTTGAGCCCCATAGTGCTCAAGGCCATTTGATCCCAACTTGAAGTTGTAATATTTGCTATTATTACGTGGGTCTTCAAGACTTTAATATTTGCACTGAAGGTGGTTACTCAGTGACTAAAATCGATTTTCTGTAATAAATGCTTTCACACCCTTTACGACGGGTGCTACCGATTTTGTTGTTTACATACTGTCAATTGTCAACGATGGCTGTCCTCTCCTGATGTGTCTTCCCCCATAAAGGCAGCTCTGTTGACGTTATCACGTTATGTTCGTTACCAGATGATACGGTTTCTACTCAATATGGCATGACCCATTAGGATCAGATCATTTCCCTAATGTTCTGATGACAAACCGACAGCAAGAACGTGGGATTCTTTCCTAACGCTCCTCGGCACTCTTTCAAACAATCGTGGAGAATACAGTAGCAGTTGTGCCAGAAACGGATCCATAGAACGTATACTGCTACACATTGTTCAATGCATTAAATATGACAGATCTCTCTGTCCCAAAAACGACAAACTACTTCGTTACAGATTAACAGCTCTGTGACATGGGATACGAAATCTTCACAATTACTGCGCAACGTGGACTAGCGCTTTAGCAATATAAGCTCTCCTTATCTTCAGAAGACAACCTGCATTGCTAGAAGACGAATGCTAAAACTAACGTGTTGCACGAAAGAACTGAAAACGTCTAATCTGAATAAATTATTGTGAAACAATGAATAGTGATATTAAGATATCTGATATGTGGAGTACAACAAGGAATCTCAGAAATCGTAACTGGAACAAAGACCCGAAAGACTTCGTTAGATGTAGTGCTTGACAATAAAGTACTTCTACATCTACATCCACATCCATACTCCGCAAGCCACCTAACGATGTGTGGCGGAGGGTACTTTGAGTACATATATCGGTTCTCCCTTCTATTCAAGTCTCGTACTATTCGTGGAAAGAAAGATTGTCGGTATGCCTCTGTGTGGGCTCTAATCTCTCTGATTTTATCCTCATGGTCTCTTCGCGACATATACGTAGGAGGGAGCTGTTGTGTCTAGACAAGACAGCCTAGACACAATGAGAGGAAGCCGAAAGGCACGCGCTAAGCTAAAGGAGGATGGCGTGAGGTCTGAAACAGTATACGTAATGAATGCTATAAAGAAAAGTACGTACCTTTTGGAATACTTAACTTTAATCCATCCTTTTTGGTACATCTGGAGATTGTGGCGATACAAGCGAGACTCTTTAGATACATGCAAAGTTACTAATGGCGCCTTGCTAAGTCGTAGCCATTGACTTAGCTGAAGGCTATTCTAACTATCTGCTCGGCTAATGAGCAATGCTTCGTCCATGTTGTCGCTAGCAAAGTCGTCCGTACAACTGGGGCGAGTGCTATTCCGTATCTCGAGACCTGCCTTGTGGTGGCGCTCGGTCTGCGATCACACAGTGGCGACACGCGGGCCCGACATGTACTAATGGACCGCGGCCAATTTAGAGCTACCACCTAGCAAGTGTGGTGTCTGGCGGTGACACCACAGGAGCAATATATTGCTTGACTCCTCGGTGAAGGTATGTTCTCGAAACTTCAACAAAAGCCCTTACCGAGCTACTGAGCGTCTCTCCAGCAGAGTCTACCATTGGAGTTTATCTATCATCTCCGTAACGCTTTCGCGATTACTAAATGATCCTATAACGAGCCGCGCTGCTCTCCGTTGGATCTTTCCTATCTCTTCTATCAACCCTATCTGGTACGGATCCCACACTGGTGAGCAATATTCTAGCAGTGGGTGAACAAGTGTACTGTAACCTACTTCATTTGTTTTCGGATTGCATTTCCTTAGGATTCCTCCAATGAATCTCAGTCTGGCATCTGCTTTACCGACTATCATCTTTATATGATCATTGCATTATAAATCACTCCTAATGCGTACTCCCAAATAATTTATGGAATTAACTGTTTCCAGTTGCTGACCTGCTACATTGTAGCTAAATGATAAAGGATCTTTATTTCTATGTATTCGCTGCACATTACACTTCTCTACATTGAGATTCAATTGCCATTCCCTGCACCATGTGTCAATTCGTTGCACATCCTCCTGCATTTCAGTACAATTTTCTATTCTTACAAACCCTCGGTGTACCACAGCATCATCCGCCAAAATCCTCAGTGAACTTCCGATGTTATCCACAAGGTCATTTGTGTATATTGTGAATAGCAACGGTACTACGACACTCCCCTGCGGCACACCTGAAATCACTCTTACTTCGCAAGGCTTCTCTCCATTGAGAATGACATGCTGCGTTCTGTTATCTAGGAACTCTTCAATCTAATCGCACAATTGGTCTGATAGTCCACATGCTCTTACTTTGTTCATTAAACGACTGTGGGGAACTGTATCGAACGCCTTGCGGAAGTCAAGACACACGGCATCTACCTAGGAACCCCCTCTGATTCTCGTGGACGAATAGAGCTAGCTGGGTTTCACACGGTCGTCTTTTTCGAAACCCATGCTGATTCCTACAAAGTAGATTTCTAGTCTTCAGAAAAGTCATTATACTCGAACTAATACGTGTTCCAAATTTCTACAACTGATCGACGTTAGAGACATAGGTCTATAGTTCTGCACACCTGTTCGACTTTCCTTCCTGAATACGGGGATGACCTGTGCCCTTTTCCAATGTTTTGGAACGCTACGCTGTTCTAGAGACCTACGGTACACCGCTACAACAAGGGGGGCAAGTTCCTTCGCGTATTCTGTGTGAAATCGAACTGGTATCCCATCAGGTCCAGCAGCCTTTCCTCTTTTGAGTGATTTTAATTGTTTATCTATCCGTCGTTCATCTATTTCGATATCTACCATTTTGTCATCTGTGCGACAATCTAGAGAAGGAACTACAGTGCAGTCTTCCTCTGTGAAACAGCTTTGGAAAAAGGCTTTTAGTATTTCGGCCTTTAGTCTGTCATCCTCTGTTTCAGTACCATTTTCGTCACAGCGTGTCTGGACATTTTGTTTTGATCCACCTACTGCTTTGACATAAAACCAAAATTTCTTAGGATTTTTTGCCAAGTTAGTACACAGAACTTCACTTTCGAATTCGTTGAACGCCTCTTGCATAGCCCTCCTCACACTACATTTCACTTTATGTAATTTTTGTTTGTCTGCAAGGCTTTTGTTATGTTTATTTTTGTTGCGAAGTTCCCTTTGCTTCCGTAGCTGTTTTCTAACTCGGTTGTTATACAACGGTGGCTCTTTTTCATCTCTTACGATCTTGCTTGGCACATACTCATTTAATGCATATTGTACGGTGATTCTGAACTTAGTCCACTGATCCTCAACACCGTCTGTACTTGAGACGAAACTTTTGTGTTGAGCCGTCAAGTACTCTGAAATCTGCTTTTTGTCACTTTCGATAAACAGAAAAACCTTCCAAGCATTTTTAATATTTCTGTTTACGGCTGAAATGATCGGTGCAGTAACCACTTTATGACAGCTGATACCCTGTTCTGCGTTAACTGTTTCAAATGTTTCGGGTCTGTTTGCCACCAGAAGGTCTAATACGTTATCGCCACAAGTCAGTTCTCTGTTTAACTCGCGAGGAGGTTTATTGGCCTAGAGAGACAGCAGTCCAACAGTAGATTAATCACCCTCCTACGGGATGTAAGATACATTCCTCCGCACATAAGTTCCAAATCGGATATGTAAAGTCATTATTCCTTACTAATTTAAACATTAGATCCGGTGTTTAACACCTACGGTTGAATTCAATCTGATATCTACAAAGGCCCACTTGGTATTCCATTCCTACATCTGTTTGTAAAACTCGAGATTCTCTTCTACGGTTTTACGAAAAACTGTTCTGGCACAATCAGTTCACCTGTCTTATTCGACGAACATTGTTATGTTTATACTAATGGCTTGTTCTTTCAAGAGATTTCAGCAGTACAACGTGTATTTCTTGTCCAGAAGCTGAAATATTCCAAGCAGTTTCGTCTTCCACCACATGTCTCATTTTCTACAGTAGAAGCTATAGCGATTCGAGAGAGTCTCAAATCTGGTCGTCCCGCGAGGCTCTAGAACGTTCTATAGAGTAACAATCCAAATGTGTATAGGAATGTGTTCAGCAATGACTATGGATCAGTGAAATGAATATTCGGGTACTGCAACTAAGCGAAGAGGTACATGAATCTCCTTTCCGTGGAAACGAGGTCACTTGGGATTAGTTTACAATGACTAGGACGAACAGATGACGAACAAGGCCGGTGTTTCTCACCCTGTAATTAATGTCATTTACCATCCTCTGATATCGGGTTGCAGAGGACGAAACTCGCCAAGGAAGAATGGGGAGAGGATTGGGTCTTCTAGTGTACCATAGAATTCAATACTACACTCCAGTAGAAGCACCTATTAGAAGCTCCAGCAGGTTTCGAAAGTTTCAGGAGAGGAGGAGGCTGGTAACTGGTTTTCTACAGATACATCGAAATACAATGCAACTGTTTCCTGCACGATCTTGAAGGTCTCCCTTCCGTCAAGTGTTACTGTTTTATTGTACCATGAAGATCCTGAAATACCCTTCCCAGTCCTCAATAAGCACGTACTCTGTATCCAAATTTTATTTGTTTTGGTCTAGGTCAGATAATTAATTGAACTTGTTGTGCCTGATTGTAGGTTGCACTTTGCACCATGTATTTTCTGTTCATCACTTGGTTCCGTTTCTGCAATCTCCCCGTAAGTTTCAGTATCTGACTGAAGAAAGCTGTTTATCGCAGTGTTAGCGTGGTTTGGACAGAGAAAGGTAATTTAGGGTTGTACATGTGTATAAATTCCGCTATGGAATAAGAGACCGCTTATTTGCGAAAAACAATGTAAAGATAAATTTTTTCGATGTACGAAAGCGTGATGAAAAGTGATGCCTCCAAATTTTTTATTATGTTCTCAATATCGGTTAAGGTATTACATGTCATGCAAATTACTCGGTTGACTTTTTAGCGTCGGAGATGGAAGTTGAAATACGCTGGCGCTAGAGTGCTCCGAGTTTTTTTCGTGTAACATGTCTGTGTCCATCGTAACTATGTCGTTGCGTGAGAAACAGAATCAAAAAATACAGAAAATACGAATTCGGAGAGTTCGTCTACACATGGAACACAGACGAGGGCTGTGACATCTGAAACAATCCGTCAATTGTGTTCTCTGTCATCGATACATTCCCGACTAGGTCTCATTTGTTTTCCAAAACTTAAAGATTACCCTCGAGGACTTCGCTTTAATAGTAATGGTTCAAATGGTTCAAATGTCTCTGAGCACTATGGAAATTAGCTTCTGAGGTCATCAGTCCCCTAGAACTTAGAACTACTTAAACATAACTAACCTAAGGACATCACACACATCCATCCCCCAGGCAGGATTCGAACCTGCGACCGTAGCGGTCGCTCGGTTCCAGACTGTAGCGCCCTGAACCTCGGCCGGCCTTAATAGTAATGAAAGGGTGCAAGCAGAGGTGATGTAGACATGAAGAATAAAGGTGTAGAATGTGAATAACGTACGCTTTATTTAAAAACCTTAAGAGATTCAGCACTTTGTACACATTCAGCAACGACACACACATTCACATTCACAGTAGAGAATACAAGGCGCAGAAGACAGTGAGGAAGAAGAGGTGGAATGTAATGACAAAAGCGATGCATTTCGAGTGAGGAAATGCTCCAGAACACCAAACCCTGAGCCAACACTAACAGTAAATATGCTCCATGCCTTGTGTCGTGTCCACCTGAGATACTGAATACATCCGAGAGAAGTTGATTCAGATGTGCGCTGCCTGGATGTAAGGGTTTCACGTTATGCAGTACACTAAATGTATTAGTCTCATAGAAAAAAGGAACTGTTCTTTTCAATTCCATGAAAAAGCAGAAACGCAGCGACTTCAGGCAGTAACACATGTTGTCCCACGCTAAGACCACTGCACAACTAGACTGGTGCGCCATCAGAAGACAGTACATGCCCTGAGCCTTCTGCAGACACAGCTACACTGCGGTACGTATAATAACTGCGTCATGCTTTGAGAGAGAAATGGAACGGCGACTGGAAAGCTGCTCCAAAGTTGAGCTGCGCGAGGCAGTCCGATTTGTGTCGGCAAAACATCTAAATTTCACACAAACTGACCGTGAATTCTGGCTGTGTGTGGACATAATGCAATGACGCGTCCCGCTGTATTGAAATGGTGTCATCAGTTTAACCAATGCTAACCAGCTGTGTAAGACGCTGATAGGAAAGGAAGGACATCGATATTGACATCGACCAAAGAACACAATGTCCAGACCATCGAGGAACTGATTCAAGAAAGTCGCCATTTTCCGGCGATGAAGACATTCACATTGAGGTTCTGGAGAGATTCCGTGACCAACGAGTGGATTTTTATAATCGAGTAATTGAAGGACTGGTGGAAGGCTCCGAGGCCTGTTTACAGGGATTTGGTAACTATGTTGCTAAACTGTCTCATGTATCTGTGTCAGTTTGAAGTGTAGGAGAGCATTCAGTAAAATTTACTTGGCCTATCACGGGAATCTCTATCTTACTATTTGAGGTACTATTCTGTGGTACTTGCAAATATATATACAAATCAGTCGACAGTTTAGAAGTAAACGTCAGCAAATTAATCCGCGGAAATAAGTCATTACCAGGATGAGAAACGTGTGTGAGTACTGATGTAAAATATGTACTGTGTGTCCTAATATTTGGTGAATATCAAGAATCTTTGTAAATTAGTATTTCAATCTTGTTTGGTCCCAGAAAAAAAACATTGACCACGGACTCAAAAGTTTCACGTACGATATGTAAGTTCAAGATTCAAGAGGATACAAAACATTTTTTTGATTTACAGGTGGAAAATACATGATTAAATAAAATTTTTGTTAACTGTGATTACATAAAGGTGATATTGTCCATGTGTATGCTTCTCATTCTCTCCTGAGCTGTGTTTGGTATATTCTGTCTGTAGCTGATATGTGAATATTTATTAGCTACAAACCATGGCCCTTCAAGAAAATTGTACAATAATTTGAAATCATTGTTTGCACTGCTTATATTCTGCTTGCTCAGCATATATTATTTTGTATTTGTACCAGGTTTTTCGCAGTGTGGCTCAATAAACCCAATCCAAATATAACGAGTAGTAAAACTCCTACAAGGGAAAGCTACATTGGTGTTGCCTGTTCTATTTATGCCTGTTTCGGATAAATCCACACGTTGTCTGCTCTACGACCCAGTTGGTTTCAGCCTATTTGACAGATTAATGTACGAGTGCTGTTGTTTTATAAAGACCCGATCGGTCGCAAAATGGAAAGCACGGTGATAGTCAAAAATTATTTATTTGGAAGAGTTGGTTGGTTTGGGGGATGGGACCAAACTGCGAGGACTTCGATCCATTCGGATTATGGAAGGATGGAGAAGGGAGACGACCGTGCCCTGTCAAAGGAACCATCCCAGCATTTGCCTGATGCGTTTTAGGGAACTCGCGGAAATCCAGAAATCCGGATAGCCGAACGCGGGTTTGAACCGTCGTCCTCGGGATCGCAAGTCAAGTATGCTAACCATTGCGCCACATCCATCAGTTCGCAGAACTTGGCTAACACCATCCATCTACTTCTCTACATAGTCACCGTTCAGCGTTAGACAAACGTCGCATCCTTGTACTGCATTTGCAATACCCAAGCCTTAGAAGGCAGCTGCCTGCGCTTTCCGAAAATTCTCTAAGCTGGTCTGCAGTCTTGTCTAGTCGGGACTACGTGGTGGATGATATGTGCAGGTGTCGCAGTGCTCGTCTCTGTTCCACGTGAAACCAACTCTTCTTCATGGAGAGCGGTTCATGTGAGCAGAGATGAAACTCAGAGGGAGCCATTACGGGCTGTAGGGCAGGTGATCAAACGCTTTTCATCGAAAACGCTGCAGGAGCAACTTCATTGCCGCTGCAGTGTGTGGCCAGAAATCTCATGAAGAAGAAGGAAATCCCTAACAGTAACGGTACGTGAGCTGCATGTAATAAGGCGAAATCTATCGGCAGGCTCTTGTTCTTGGCGGGGCCATTATTTTCTGTGCACTTTTACTTGCTCTTTGTGCTCTCACAGCTGAAAATAGTGACATGACGCGATCGACGAGCATACGTGGGACACTGCCGGAGACATCTGTGCAAGGTTTCATCGGATTTCCTCTGTGGTTTAGACTTTACTACCCAGCAGACCTTAATAATGGAATAGCCTTCGTATGAGAGGACTACTAGTAACTTGCTGATATTAGCGACGCCGACAGAGCAGCGAAACTGGTTTCGCTAATGCGTCTATTGGCCAGCGACCCATATCAATCTTAATCAGCTACGGCTTAATTTTGAATGTGGACGAGTAGGAAGAGCAGCACACGATGACGGAGAGGTTAATGCACTGGAGTTTCCTACGTTTCGAGCCGTTCAGGGATCTCAGCTAATATTTATTTCATTTCCGTAAGTCAGTTCAGTCGGATGCCAGATTGGTACATCTGAGAATAGAGAATCCTTAGGGTGGCACATCTTTATCGGATCCCCGCGTCACCGAGTTGCCAAGGCCATGTTTTCCTTTCAGCTATATTGCGATCCACCGAATAAGCTGAAGTTCCAACACAGCTCTAGATATCCTTTTAATCTGTTGGCAAAATTTAGGATCATTAGTCAGCAGTTTGATTCCTAGTAATTAAGTCTCCATCTTCCTAATTCGTGCCTGGAACTCAACAAAATCACTCACTATTTTAATTGGAAAATTATTATTTTTCCACACAATAAATGGTTCACAATTATCATCCACTTCGAAACGTCTTTTTTGAGTCTGTGAAATCTCCCTAAGTAGTGAATGTATTCTATTATCGACAACGCTAAATAACTACCTTCACTACATTAGTCGTAAATTTCAGTGAATGTATCAACAGCAAATATATAGTGGACAAACATTTTAGATTCGTAAAATAGCTGCTAGCTGCGTTTACTGAGTCATTGCGTTGTCAATATACACCTCAACACAAAATGCAGCTGTAGCAAGATGAATAAATACGGTGGCATTGACACGCGCTTTTTATGCTAGTAGATCCTTTAATATATATATGCGCAACACACTCACGGGCGTTTAACCAATTATAGTCCATTTAGACCTGTTCTGTGACTTATATATCGTTGTGTCCGAATAAAACGCTGAATATCGAGGTTCCAGGAACATGCAAATAAAATTCAAAAACCCTAAATCGTTTTCTTATTCATAGTACTTAGCTAGAACATAGTACCTGACAGGAAGGAAAGTTATTATGTATTACTGACTCGACATAGTACCGACGTGCAAGGTACTGGAGCTCGACTTTCCAGCAAAAAACGACATTTAACGTATTTTTCTGAGCATGTCAACCTGTATAAAATATTTCAAATAACTTTCAGTAACAATAATGTTATTGTTAAGCTGATCATAACATGGTGTCTGAACTTAGTTTCTTCGCAATGCTTGAGCCGAAAACAAAATTCTGATATTGTGAGGAAAGAGTGATGATGATTCAAAGCTGGTTTATCTTTTATTTTCCACGCAGTCCCACCTTCTTGTGGACTCAACACTATTTGTTTGTGGTAATCGCACATTCAGCCTTTACTTAATGAAAAACCAACTTAAACTGGATATTAATATTACTACTACAGTGCTACATTCGCATTACATGTGAGTCTGGAATCTTTGGATCGCATTTAAACAGTCCTGTTTATGAAAAGGTTTAATTTGATTGACACCGGATGTTAGGAAATCTATCTGCGTAGCACATACGGCAAAGAACTTATCTGTGATGGCGGTAGGTCGGAGAATTACTGATGAACCATTTCATCGGACGTAGACTCACTACGGCTGGGAGAAACATGTACACACCCGAGCGGGAGACATGAGAGTTAAAGTTTAGCAACTTCTATTCCCGATTAGTGCATCTACTCTGTGGACTGGTGAGATTGCTAGAAGAGTCCTGAGGAAGTGCAATTCATCCACAAAAGAAGATACTTACAAAAACCTTTGTCCAAGCAATTCTTCACTACTGCTGATCACTCTGGATCCTTGGAATAATAGAAGAGTTGGAGGAGATCCAACGGAGATCGATAGGTGCTCTCGCGGGATTGTATAGTAAGCGGGAGAGTGTTAAGGAAATGCTCAACTCCAGTAGGAGACTGCACAAGAGTTGTTGTGCAACACGGAGAAGATGCTGTGAAATTGGGAGAGACTGAGTTCCGGAGAGAATAGGGCAGGATATTATTTCCTCGCTTACAGCTGTCCTGAAATGATAATGGTGTGATACTCTGACTGATTACAGACATTACAGTAGCGTATTATTAAGCGGTCGTCTCAAGCACGAATCGCGAATACAAGAGGAAAAATGGTTCAAATGGTTCTGAGCACTATCGGAGTTAACTGCTGAGGTCATCGGTCCCCTAGAATTTAGAACTACTTAAACGTAACTAACCTAAGGACATCACACATATCCATGCCCGAGGTAGGATTCGAACCTGCGACCGTAGCAGTCGCGCGGTTCCAGACTGTAGCGCCTAGAACCGCTCGGCCACTCAAGCCGGCAATATAGGAGGAAAGGTGGGAATTCAGAAGCACTCTCGGCCACACGTCGTAAGGTGGCTTGCGAAGTATAGATTTCTATATACAGTGATAGGCGATCACGCTGGAGACTGTGAGCCCCACATACGAAGCTCTATATTATTCTGATTACGACGTATGAGGTAATAGCATTCAACAGTAGCCGTTTCTTATGGCTGATGCACACAGTCGGGGATTTCTGCTTCGACGTTGATAATGACTGAGTGTAGACAGTTATTGGTCACTTACCTCCACTGGCTTCATGGTTTCCTCTGATATCTGCCCCTCTTCAGTAATCAACCTTTTTTCGGCGACGACTTAAGCTCCTTCTATCACAGATGTGCAGCTCACTTCACTTTTCAGGAGATTCTTTTTCTACAATCACCGATACGCACCTCAACAGATTAAGTTCACCAGGCAGACAATTGCTAGGCAACGCACGCAGCACGTCCCGCGATCTTTAATTGTTGTGAGGCTCGCCTAGGAACAATGCTAATAAAGAGTTATCATAGCGTGTGACTCTAGAGAACTTTGTAACCATACGCGATTTGTTTGTAACTGTCGGTAATCCACTAAATAATACTCGTAAGAAAAGAAAACACAAAAAATTTATTTCTGCATCACCGAAAATCCAGAATCTTAATTTAAAGTTGTCCCAAAATAGCAAAATAAATGGGTAATAGAGACTTTCAGCAATATCCACATGTTTTGCAGTTACTTTGACTAGAACCGTTCCTCGAAAAATGGCTCTGAGCACTATGGGACTTTATATCTGAGGTCATCAGTCCGCTAGAACTCAGAACTACTTAAGCCTGACTAACCTAAGGACACCACACACATCCATGTCCGAGGCAGGATTCGAACCTGCGACCATAGCGGTCGCGCGGTTCCAGGCTGAAGCGCCTAGAACCGCTCGGCCACACCGGCCGGCGAATCGTTCCTCGGTTTCTATTCCTGTGATAAGATCGAAACATTTCCATATTGTGTTATTCTGGCGAAAATGAGCACGAAATATGATTGAAGGAGGTATTCGCCGTGAAATTTGTAAATTTATGCATTCAAGCAACGTGACCATCTACAGTTCGTTCAGTGAATTGCAATTTATTTCTGATTTTGGAGAAAACAACCGACACTGAATGGCGTGAGCGACAAGCTCACCTCATCGTGAGGGCTAAATGTCGTGTTAAGAAGAGTAAGCGATAGCACACAATGACGATACCTCCAACGTATTAACAAATTAACGAAGGAGTAATGCATACAGTTGTTTCAATATAAAGTCGACTGCACAGGTTGGGCGTATGAAGTACTATATAGCAGAGCTCCCTGTAAAATACTCTCATTGAAAATGGCGTGTAAACATACGACTGAAGTTCTTTAAATGCGAAATGTGAGCTAACACAAAAGTGCTACCGATGGGAGGTTTGCGTGCCCCTTTCCGGAACAGTGCAGTGCATGAGTAGTATGGAAAAAATGAGAAAGAAAGAAGGAAGGAAAGAAGCCTGGGTTTAACGTCCCAGATAAAAAGGGTGAGAAAGGAGTACCTGAATGAATAAACGTGTTTCACAGTAAGGGAAAAGAATGTACCAGGGTGAAAGGTGCAGATACGTTCCATACCAGAAATTATACCTATACCTAAAAGTTGACAGTAACCAAGAAATGACAAAACGCTTTTAACTAACGATTTCCAAAATGGAATTTCTCACCCGCCTAGCTTCAACTACGATTTGCGATCAGAGTCCGTTTATTCCTGTTGTGCGGCAGTAACCACATCGCACACCTTTCCGCATCTCCGCCAGTGCACTCACTGCCCATCTACACACCTCTTGTGCGCCATACTACCGCCATCCGTATGTGTGCACACTGCAGTCTCGTGGCTTCGGTCACGTCAGTGTATTCTTCTGTTTGAGTTCAGCAGAGGGGTGACAGCAGAGGAGGCAGCCAGAAACATTTGCACCGTCTATGGAGTAATACAATCGGACAGAGATTGGCAAGGAAATCGTTTTCTAGTTTTAAGGATTATGGTTTTGAGATTAGGAAGTCCGCAGCTCGTGGTCGTGCGGTAGCGTTCTCGCTTCCCGCGCCTGTGTTCCCGGGTTCGATTCCCGGCGGGGTCAGGGATTTTCTCTGCCTCGTGATGACTGGGTGTTGTGTGATGTCCTTAGGTTAGTTAGGTTTAAGTAGTTCTAAGTTCTAGGGGACTAATGACCATAGATTTTAAGTCCCATAGTGCTCAGAGCCATTTGAACCGTTTGACATTAGGGACTCTCCACGTTCAAGAAGACCTTCGCGGTTTGATGAAGTTATTGTAAATGCATTAATCCTCAATGCCCCACTTCATCATACTCGAAAAATCCCATATGTGAGGAACTGTGATCATTGAACCCTCGTGTGGCTTTCGAAAATAGGAAACGTAAACGCAAAATAGTTACAAGCAGTGATAGTTTTGACGAGGCCGTTGTCTGGAGAATTGTTTACGACTTTTATCTGACCGAAAAACGAGTGGCTACAGTGGAAGGAATTAAAAAGAAATTAAAAGAAGCTGTAGACTTTGAAGGTAGCAATACTAGTGTAAGGTGGTTGTTAAAGAAAGGTAGCAATATTAGTATTTTTTAAAGAAAAAATGAAGCAGACTCATATTGTTAGACAGAGACAACATCCTAGAAAAAAGAATTGCATATCTGAAACGATAAATACACTCAAGAGCAAGAGCCAAAGAAATTGGTTCACCTGCCTAATACCGTGTATGGCCCCCGCTAGCACGCAAAAGTGCCGCAACACGACATGGAATGTACTCGGATAATAGATGAAGTAGTGCTGGAGGCAATTGGGCCCATGATTCCTCCAGGGCTGTCCATAAATCCCTAAGAGTTCGAGGTGACGGAGATTTCTTCTGAACAGCATGTTCAAGACATCCCAGACATCCTCAATAATGTTCATGTCTGGGGAGTCTGGTGGCCAGCGGAAGTATTTAAAGAGCTCCTGGAGGCACTCTGTAGCAATTGTGGACGTGTCGAGTGTCGCATCGTCCTACTCAAATTCCCCAGGCCCGTCGGAATGCAGAATGGGCATGAATGGATGCAAGAGATTAGACAGGACGCTTACGTACGTGTCATCTGTCAGAATCGTATCTAGACGTATCAGGGGTCCCATATCACTCGAACTGCGGACGTCCCAGACCATTACAGATCCTCCACCAGCTTGAACAGGTCAGGTGAACCAAGGTTTTTAACGAGGCGTTACTCCTCTCACTCCTCTTTTTTCAACTGGACTTGGGACGGCTTAGGTGGAGTTGTTTGTTCTGTTGTTATTAAAAGTGAATAATTTAGAGAAAGTGTAAAATCTTCTTTTATGAGGCAGTAGTATTAAATTATTTTAATACTTGTAGGAGCATCAGTCAATAATTATTATGTTGCATTTCGCGCATGGCAGGTACGATGTTGACAATATGAGCAGATAGCCGTATTGGTCGACCACAGTATTATTGCACTTTGTGTTATCGTGTATCAGCGCGTCATCGTGGTTGATAGTGTATGAACAACCGACCTGACATCACTGACAGTGTGATGCATTTTCCTCAGTCGACACTGTACTTGTTTACTCTAACATCACCGCGCGTTTTCGGTAACGGCCAAGTGCAATAATATCGTGGTTGAATAGCAGTTTACCATTGTTTTCCACGTCGTTGTGAAGTGATGATGGTTACATAGACGAAATTTTCTATCCTGAAACGGCTGTCTTGCCCGTATCTGTATTGAT
The DNA here is from genome assembly GCF_023864345.2 of Schistocerca serialis cubense. Classification (NCBI taxonomy): domain Eukaryota; kingdom Metazoa; phylum Arthropoda; class Insecta; order Orthoptera; family Acrididae; genus Schistocerca; species Schistocerca serialis. Next base: position 10,119,671 of record NW_026047573.1, read on the forward strand.
ACCTGAAAGGACCGATAATTAATCAGTTTGGATATTTCTCTTAATTATGAAGATTTCTTGCTTAGGGCACGCACTTGTCATATATTTGAAACACAACAGAGTCTGCTGCTGCTGGTTTTTGTGGAGAGGATAATTTAGCTGGGTGTAATACCTGTTCTCACATTATAGTCTGACTCGGTAAAATGTTAACTACAAATTACTAATGAATTAGCTAGCGTATTTGTAACGACGTTTTGTAGAAAAATCTCTCGTAACCGCCTATTTATTAGATCATCATCAACCAAAAATCAGTGGTATTTATTACATTCGGTTTTCCGCTTTCTTCCTTACAGAACGGTCTCAGCAGTAAGGCATTTGTAACGAATAATGAGTGTATTTCAGACATTTATCTATCGCAAATATTCAACTATATCAACACTACTTCACTGTTGTACGAATGAAAACACTACGACAGTATTTTCAGATATATGCTTTCTCTATTGCTTACCTTCGTTAAAAGATGACTGCAGTTTCAGGAAAGACTTCAAACATGGTAAGTCCAGCGTATCATATACGGTGAAACTTCGATAGAACAATATTCATGGGACCAAGAAAATGATATTTTTATAGGAGCGTCATTTTTACAATGAGGTTTTCTTAATAATGACTACTACAGTACTGTATCATAAGGGTCGGTATATACGGTAATTGTAACACGTTTCCGATGAGAAATAACTTTAAAAACAAATAATAAAGCACGATTTGTTCACTTCACTTATCAGTAGAGTACCTTACCCTCATGTAGAGAAGAATTCGCCCATCTTCCTTAGCTCCTATTTCCTTAAAGATTTTCTTGTAAATATTGTCTCTATCTCCTCTAACGCAATCAACTGTTCCGCTGAAACACTGGTGGCTGAATATGCTACTTGCTGAACATTTTCCAGTTGACCTATTAGTTCCATCAGAGGAAAATGATTCTCGCTTATCACATCACTCTCATCATCAGAATACTCAGCAGGTAAAATTACCCATTAACTCTTCGATGACAGATTCTAGAATCATGTCACAAGCCTGCTTCGCGTTTGCTACACTAGGGATTGTCCACCTTTCTTTCAATATTTGCGATCACGTCTTGAATTACAGCTGAACGCTATTTCGTCACGAAGCTCTTAATTATCTCCATTTTTTTTTTTTTTTTTTTTTTTTTTTGTGGTTTTCGGGCGCACAACTTCAATGGTCATTAGCGCCCTGACTACTCTAAGAATGCACCGCGAGGCACAAGTTGACAACAACAACTAAAAGGGAAAACACAATAAAAGACAGACTGACAGGCATAGGATTAAAAAACATCATCAAATGTCCTTAGCGAGGTGTGTCAAATTGATAAAACAAAGAACACGAGCAGCTGCTCGTGGGTCATCCGCTAAAATGGCATCGAAAGTATTAGGCAGGTTAAGATCGAGGCGCAGTGTGTTAAGATCAGGACAGGACATTAAAATGTGTCTAACCGTCAGCAAGTGCCCACATGGGCAGAACGGCGCCGGCGCAGCCGTCAGCAGATGGCGATGGCTGAACCGGCAGTGTCCAATTCTTAACCTTGCTAAAACGACCTCCTCCCGCCGAGAAGGGCGTGAGGAGGACGTCCAAGCCACGGGAAGAGGTTTTAAGGCCCGAAGCTTGTTGTCGGTAAGTGCAGCCCAATCGGCATGCCACAGCGACACAACGCGCCGACAAATGACCCTGCTAAAATCGGACGAAGGGACACAACAAGAAGCTGTCCGAGGCTGGAGGACCGCAGCCTTGGCCGCGGCATCTGCAGCTTCGTTCCCAGGGATACCGACATGGCCAGGAACCCACATAAAGCTAACCGGCGTACCGACGTCCACCAGCTGCTGAAGAGAGCGTTGGATCCGGTGTACGAAAGGGTGAACCGGGTACGGATCACTGAGGCTCTGGATGGCGCTCAGGGAATCTGAGCAGATGACATAAGCAGAATGTCGGTGGCGGCGGATGTAAAGAACAGCCTGGTAGAGGGCAAAGAGCTCAGCTGTGAAGACCGAACAATGGCCATGGAGCCGGTATTGGAAACTTTGTGCCCCGACAATAAAGGAACACCCGACCCCGTCATTGGTCTTAGAGCCATCTGTATAAATGAAAGTCATGTTGTTGAACTTCGAACGAAGTTCCAAAAAACGGGAGTGGTAGACCGAACCGGGGGTGACCTCTTTTGGGAGCGAGCTGAGGTCGAGGTGAACGCGGACCTGAGCCTGGAGCCAAGGTGGCGTGCGGCTCTCGCCCACTCGAAAGGTTGCAGGGAGTGAAAAATGAAGGTGCTGAAGGAGGCGACGAAAGCGAACTCCAGGGGGTAGCAAGGCAGAGACATACAACCCGTATTGAAGGTCAAGAGAGTCGTCAAAAAAGGAACGATAAGACGGATGGTCGGGCATTGACAGTAGCCGACAGGCATACCGACAAAGCAGTATATCGCGCCGGTAGGTGAGTGGCAATTCGCCAGCGTCAGCATGAAGACTCTCTACGGGACTGGTATAAAATGCTCCGATCGCAAGTCGTAAACCCCGATGTTGTATGGAGTTGAGGCGGCGTAAGATGGATGGCCGTGCAGAGGAGTATACGAAGCTCCCATAATCCAGCTTGGAGCAGACGATCGACCGATATAGACGAAGTAGGACGGTTCGATCCGCTCCCCACGACATACCACTGAGAACACGGAGGACATTTAAAGAACGGGTACAACGGGCGGCCAAATATGACACATGTGGAGACCAGCTAAGTTTCCTGTCAAAGGTAAGGCCTAAAAATTTGATTGTCTCCACGAGTGGGAGAGCAACGGGACCGAGTCGTAAGGACGGTGGGAGAAACTCTTTGTAGCGCCAGAAGTTAATACAGACCGTCTTCTCGGCAGAAAAACGGAAGCCATTGGCGACACTCCAGGAGTAAAGACGGTCAAGAGAACGCTGAAGACAGCGCTCCAGGACACGTGCACACTGCGCGCTGCAATAGATGGTAAAATCGTCCACGAAAAGGGAGCCTGATACATCAGCTGGGAGGCAATCCATTATTGGATTGATCGCGATGGCGAAGAGAGCGACGCTCAAAACTGAGCCCTGTGGCACCCCATTCTCCTGGCGGAAGGTGTCGGACAGGACAGAACCCACACGTACCCGAAACTGTCGATCCATTAAAAAGGAATGAATAAAAAGAGGGAGGCGACCGCGAAAGCCCCATGTATGCATGGTGCGGAGAATGCCCGCCCTCCAACAGGTGTCGTAAGCCTTCTCCAAATCAAAGAACACAGCCGCGGTCGGGCGCTTCCGCAAGAAGTTATTCATAATGAAGGTCGACAAGGTAACCAGATGGTCAACAGCAGAGCGGCGCCTTCGAAATCCACATTGTACATTGGTAAGTAGGCGTCGAGACTCGAGCAGCCAAACCAATCGAGAGTTAACCATTCGCTCCATCACTTTACAGACACAGCTGGTAAGCGAGATAGGTCGATAACTGGAAGGCAAGTGCTTGTCCTTCCCCGGCTTAGGAATCGGGACAACAATAGACTCGCGCCAGCATGCGGGAACATGTCCCTCAATCCAGATGCGATTGTATGTACGAAGAAGAAAACCTTTACCCGCAGGAGAAAGGTTCTTCAGCATCTGAATATGAATAGAATCAGGCCCTGGAGCGGAGGACCGTGATCGGCCAAGTGCGGTTTCGAGTTCCCGCATGGTGAATGGGGCATTATAACTTTCACAATTCGAGGAGCGGAAGTCAGGTGGCCTAGCCTCCTCTGCCTGTTTGCGGGGGAGGAAGGCAGGGTGGTAATGAGCGGAGCTCGAAACCTCGGCGAAAAAGCGGCCGAAGGCATTGGAGACAGCCTCAGGGGCCACAAGGACTTCATTCGCAACCTTCAAGCCAGAAACTGGGGAGTGGACCTTAGTGCCAGATAGCCGGCGCAGGCTACCCCAGACAACAGAAGAAGGGGTAGAACTGTTGAAGGTGCTTGTGAAAGCAGCCCAGCTGGCTTTCTTGCTTTCTTTAATAATACGACGACACTGAGCACGTAATCGTTTATAATTAATACAATTCGCCACTGTAGGGTGGCGCTTAAAGGTGCGTAAAGCACGTCGACGAGCACGTAAAGCATCTCTACATGCTGCGGTCCACCAGGGGACCGGTACGCGACGTGGAGAAGAAGTAGGGTGAGGGATGGAATATTCAGCAGCAGCGAGAATGACTTCCGTGAGGTGTGCGACCTGACGATCGCAGCTTGTGAAGGTTTGATCCTGAAAGGTAGCCCTGGAAGAGAAGAGCTCCCAGTCTGCCTTGGAGATGGTCCAACGAGAGGAGCACGGAGAGGGAGTATGCTGCAGGAGATGGATAACACATGGGAAATGGTCGCTCGAATATGTATCAGAAAGTGCATACCACTCAAACCGGCGTGCAAGTTGGGGAGTACATATAGAGAAGTCTAAATGGGAATAGGTGTGAGATGTGTCCGAAAGAAAAGTAGGGGCGCCAGTATTGAGGCAGACAAGATCGAGCTGGTTGAAAAGGTCTGCTAACAAGGAGCCCCTCGGGCAGGATGCTGGAGAGCCCCAAAGGGGATGGTGGGCATTGAAGTCTCCAGTTAACAAAAATGGTGCAGGTAGCTGAGCAATAAGTTGCATCACGTCTGCCCTGGTAACGGCAGATGACGATGGAGTGTAAACGGTACAAAAGGAAAACGTAAAAGTGGGGAGAGTAATGCGGATGGCAACTGCCTGCAGGCCGGTGTGCAACGTGATGGGATCGTAGTAAATATCATCCCGGACCAGCAACATAACCCCTCCATGAGCTGGGATACCTACCACAGGGGGTAGGTCAAAACGCACAGAGGTGTAGTGTGCCAAGGCAATTTGATCGCATGGGCGTAGCTTCGTTTCCTGGAGGGCTACGACAAGCGGACGGTGCAAGCGGAGCAGCAACTTCAAGTCCTCTCGGTTGGAGCGAATGCTGCGAATATTCCAGTGAATAAGTGCCATCGTAAGAAAAGAAAGATGAGAGAAGTGGTCACCTCGAAGGCCGCTTAGGGCCTGGCTTCGAGCGAGCACTGCCGCCGCTATCAGTAGGCGGACAGTCATCGTCCATTGGGTCTATAGGGTCATCGGCCATCTCGGGAGGATGGCCGGGAGGGGGAGTTTCCTCCGCCAGTGAACGGCCAGATGTACGGCGACCAGCGGTGCGGCCAGGCGAAACGGATGACGGCCTGGGGCGGCAGCCGCTGGGTGGCGCAAGAGAAGAAATGCGCCGTGGCGGGGAAGGAGAACTGTGCTTCCTATGCGCCTTTTTGGAAGGACGTGTAGTGGAAGTACCGGTCGAAGGCTGTGAGGTCGAGGTACGGAGGAAGTCTGCACGGGATGGTTCCTTCTTGAAGGCCCGTGCATCTGACTTCGGTGTCTTCGTTTTAGCAGAAGCTGAAGAAGGTGCTCGTGTCTGTGGGGTGATGGGAGGAAGAGGAGACGTCGACCGCGCGATCTTAGCACTGGCCGAACGGACGACCGTGGTGCTGAAGGTCAGATCGCATGTCTGGGTTGCTACCTCCCGGGTAGTCCGAGGAGAGGCGAGGACAGTACTGTATTTCCCCGCTGGGAGCAGCGTGGGCTTCCTACTAGCCAATAGCTTGCGAGCAGCCGAGGTGGACACTTTCTCTTTGACCCGAATTTCCTGGATACAGCGTTCTTCCTTATAGACAGGACAGTCGCGGGAGGATGCTGCATGGTCACCCTGACAGTTCACACAACGAGGAGACGGAGGTGGACAGTCACCCTCATGGGCATCCCTGCCACAAGTGACACATTTAGCCGCATTGGAGCAAGACTGTCGAGTGTGATTGAAACGCTGACACTGGTAGCAGCGCGTAGGTGTCGGGATATAGGGGCGAACAGAAATAACCTCGTAGCCCGCCTTGATGCGCGATGGCAGCTTAACACTATCGAAGGTCAAGAAAATTGTCCGGGTCGGTACAAGGTCATTGTTGACCTTTTTCATGACCCTATGGACAGCCGTCACGCCCTGCTCAGCGAGGAATGATTGAAGCTCCTCGTCAGTCAATCCGTCGAGGGAGCTAGTATAGACTACACCACGAGACGAATTCAAAGTTCGGTGGGCCTCCACCCGGACAGGGAACGTGTACAGGAGGGTGGCCCGAAGCAGTTTTTGTGCCTGAAAGGCATTCTCAGTTTCCAGTAATAAGGTGCCGTTACGCAACCTGGTACAGGATTTGACAGATCCGGCTATGGCATCTACGCCCTTCTGAATAACGAAAGGGTTGACAGAGGAAAAATCCTTTCCGTCGTCAGTTCGAGAAACTACGAGGAACTGTGGGGCAGGCGGTAGTACTTTTGTCACTGTTGGCTGGTCACGTTTCCGTTTTTGGGTCGAAGTCGAAAGAGATGGAGTAGAATCCATTGCGGAGGAATCCCCCATGATTGCCAGCGTCTCCGATGGCGCGCTCCTTCCTTGTGGGGACCCTCTCAGAGGGCACTCCCGCCTTAGGTGAATGTTTACACCTCAGGTCACACCTCCCGAGAAACAGACGGAGGGACCAATCGGCATGGTCAGAAGGTATCAGCTCAGGCAATCACCCCTCCCCGGGCCTGGCCTTTACCAGGGGGTACGCGCATGCCTTACATGTCTACCCAGGGCGGGGACTTACGCGTTACCCCGTCACCGGCTACGCGTGCGAACGCGTGGGTCGGCCTTCAGACACGCACAGGGAGGAAGGAAGAAGAGGAAAAAGAAGAGGAAAAAGAAGAGAGAGAGGGAGAAAGAGGACAGACTGTCTCAAACGCCGAGGCGGAGACCAGAGAAGGCAAGGAGAAGAAGGCAATGAGAAAGCAAGGGGAAGAAGGCAATAAGAAGGCAAGGAGAAGAAGGCAATGAGAAAGCAAGGGGAAGAAGGCAATAAGAAGGCAAGGAGAAGAAGGCAATGAGAAGGCAAGGAGAAAAAGGCAATGAGAAGGCAAGGAGAAAAAGGCAATGAGAAGGCAAGGAGAAAAAGGCAATGAGAAGGCAAGGAGAAGGCAAGGGAAAGAGTAAGGAAGACAGTGAGGTGGAGAAGAGCAAAGAAAGGAACCAACAAAAGGAAGGAAGAAACGAGAAGTGAAAAAACCAAAAGGATCACGATGATAGGTCGTGGAACCGTCCGTCTCCGGACGCAGGCGCGAACTACCCCCGTGAGGGAGATGGACTCCTTTTAGTCGCCTCTTACGACAGGCAGGAATACCGCGGGCCTATTCTAATCCCCGGACCCGCAGGGGGGTAATTATCTCCATGTCAATTGACTGAAAAATCGGAGTACATTTCGGGGAGCAGTAACATGATTCTACATTCACCAACTGCGACATGGTCGCGTATACAAACAGTGATCCAATACTGTCAAATGTTTTTTTATTTCAGTCTTTGATTACAATATGAATTCTTTAGACGATGACCGGTTTCAGTCTGCAATGGCCATCCTCAGATCTTTTTTACACCATGGCTTTATCACTTTAGGACATGGTGTAAGAAAGATCTGAGGATGGTCATTACGGACTGAAACCGGTCATCGTCTAAAGAATTCATATTGTGATCAAAAACTGGAATAAAAAACATTTGATTCTACATTCTTCAACGCTGGCAATTTGTTATGCGCACTACAATTATCTACCAGAAATGCAATATACTTATTCCTCCTTTTATCTCGTTATCAAGCAAAAGCAGCCACCCACTAAAGAAAGCAGACGTCATCCAAGCTTTTCAATATGCCTTGTAGTTGAATGCAATAAAATAAATCACATTTCTAGTAAGGGAAATACATAAAATTTTTCTGGTGTAGTACTGTACTGTATGTAGTCTTGATGCACATGCATAACATTACAACTGAATGTCCTGAATCAACTTAAAAATTAAAGGAAGATAAGATGAAATGTATGTACTCTTACCCGCTAGGTTTCTCATATTTTTTTAAGCATCAGGTATTTGTTGATCGTCCGATCGCGAGAGGTGTCAACTTCTGTCTCAGTGACTCATTGTTTCCAGAAAAGAACCCTGAGGGGTGTTTTAAATTGCTTCCCTCTTTTGCACTTTTCTCCTCTAAAGGCCATCGATTTCTCTGGCATCATCTGGTAAAACAGTCCGGTCTCATATGCACTGTTCATGTGTTTGGGACTGTATTTTTCCACCAGCTTACACGTGCCAACATTCTGCATCACCTAAAGGTGCAGATTTTTCTTCACCTGAAATCACTTTAAAAATGATCTCATGTCTTTATATCTAAATCTCTGCAATCAACCGTTAATAGCCTTAAAATTAGAATCGTCAAGCAACTTATCGCAATCTAAGGCTTTTTGACATTTCAATTGATTTTGTGCTCGTAAATAAATAAAAAATCACAGTGAAGCACTGTCCACATCGCCACATGAACCGCTTTCATTCTTTTTCTTGAAAGGTTAAACTTGCCACCTAGTGAACTTTGTTCAATTTCTTTTTGTTTATCGAGGAATGCAGATAACGTTGATACTTCCTCGCGACGTCTAGCTGTTTGGTTCCGTTATCGATCTCTTTGAAAATGTCCTTTTTAGTCTCTAACTTTATCTGTTTTCGAGTTCCAGCCATCGTCCAAACCTTATTAGTCAAGTCCATGTCGTATATGCAACAAGATAGAAACATCCAAAAATCGCGAAAGTCGCGGAAATAAACTTCGTTTGGACCCCCCACTCCCCCCCCCCCCCCCCCCCCCCCGCCGCCCCGACACTGAAGACTGCAACTCAAGTTCGACAATGTACCTATTTCAACATATAACAATGGTTCAAACGCAGGAGGTCTATGACTCTGTAACTGACGCTGAGAAATGGTCGCCCGCGGCTGTAAGGAGTTTGCTACTTGCTTACTGCCAGCTCTGTACGTAGCGAAGCTTCCGAAAATATGACGCTGAAGGTCCTGAGGTTTTAGGAGCAAATTCTTAGAAGCTGAAAATAGTTATATTCCCGAAATTTTGTCTTAGTTATTACGGAGTGTTGCTAAAATTACTCCATCGTTATAATGAGCCGTATACAGAACAGTACATACAGGAAACCTGCCGGGACTCTATAAAATTACCGCTGCATCCGGGTTTATGATTGTATCGGTAATCGTTGAACGGAGGTTTGACTGTACTACATATTCACTATTCACAGAAGACAGAAGCAAATCTGATATTGATACTAGCAATTCGACAACCCTGGAAAGCCTAGCAAACCGACGCAGTGTGGCGCCATGTGCAGGAAAAATTGTAAACTCCACCGGCACATACACCCTCATTCGACTACGTGAAGTTCCAAGGTTGTTAGAGTGTACCAGTGTCCTGTGGTTAGAAAACAACTCTCTGACATTAAATTTCAAAGAACGCAGCCATCTGGCTCACCTCGATGACATTACTGGTTAAACAATTCAACGCTCCGTTCACCAGCAAACTTAAGTTTCAAAATTCACAAATCCTAGGTCTAAATGAGACAAGAAATTCAAAATCTTCTCGTTCTAAGTCCAAAGAGATGGGAAGCACACTGATTATTATAGAGCAGTACTTGAGGGAACCCCACTGGTTGTCGGAGCTGTGAATAACTCATTCATGGGGTCTGTATGGTTGTCAAACACACGTCACTGTCGTGTGTGGTGGAGGGAAAGGAACAGCAGCTGCCGTGTCGTGCAGCACCGTCCCGTATGATGGCAGGCGCTGGCCGCACCAACACCGCAGCCACAGCCGCCTCTTGCCGTAAGCCTAGGTCAGCTACACAGCTCACGCCGTATCCGCAACTGGCCTGCTGGACGCGCCAGCGGGCGGTTAGGTCTCGTGTAACGAGCTGCTTTCACCTGTCCAATATAAGTGTGAATCGGCCTGCGCCACGACATTTTGGATTGCAGGCAGATGTTCGCCCGTCTCCTACTGGCTGATACGTGCTGAATACCTCAACACAGTCTTCTTCATTCGCACTTTCGAACTGTACAGTGTCTTATGGTTCTTCACAAACATTACTAGCCACACGCTACGACTATGACTACCTTTAGTGCTTTGTGTTTCCGTCTCCTTCCGTATTTACAAACAATAGTAATCACAGTATACTTATTTCTTACTTGTTGGGACATGCAGTTCATTCCAGTTGAGTACGTCACTTAGTAGGTACTTAAACGGAGGCTTTCATGACACCTTAAACACTTCTCAGTTTAGAAATTTCACAGTAGCTGACTATGTCGAAGAACTTCCAGTACACTGAGACAGGAGCCGACGGAAGCATAAAGTTCAACACCAGGTGTATTCTTGCACTTTTTAGAACAATTAGTGTAACAAAAAGACTGAATTTTATCTCGAAAACAGCGAATATGGTTCCGAAGGTAATGGAATTTTATAGGTACTGTTAATGACAATATGCTGGTAGCTAGGAACTCTACTCTGCAACCATAAATTCGTCGTGATATTCCTTATTTCGCTAATGTGGTGACATCTCGGAGCTGTACTGAACGCCAACCAGAAGTCGGGAACACTTACTTTATGCTTCAACACACACATGAGGATCATCGAAAAGTTTTTTAATAGATACTTGCCATGGATTAGTGATCAATTTTGGAGCGCAGGTTCAACGCAATTGGATACTTTAAATTTACCCGAAAGAGAACACCTAGTGCGCAAGGGTACTTAATCGTTCACCTATTGCTCCAGCTGTGAGAGGAGTAGGAAAGGAAACGGCTAACAGTGATGAAAGATACACTCTACGATGTGTAGTTTGATGGCTTCCACTGCATGCATGAACGCTTTTTTAAGTTTGTTATCTACTCTACAATTGACTGTACTACATTCCTGTCCACCATTTTTCCTTTACATTACGTGGGATTTCCATAAAATTAGCGTCTTCCATCCATTTCTCCGTTACTTTACAAAGTCAGACAACGATTCAAGTCAGCCACAATAAAGGGAACGAACTATCGTTAAATGTTATTACTACATCAAACAGAAAATCAATGAAATAAAAGCGAATGCCTTGACAGAAATAGACGTGCCGAGGACATTAACTTTTGACGTCAGAACTGAAGCAGTCGCCTGCACTAGTGTCACAACAAGAACAAAACAGAACAGAACAGAACAATAGATCACCACAGTCTCTTTGTCACACAATAACTGTCAAGCAATTTGCTAAACGAGAAAATGGATGCCAAATACAAACAAACCCAAAATATCCAAGGTTGGCGATCTTCTACAAAAGCTAGAAATTTAGCTCGGTCGTCAATGTGAGACGCTTACAACAGTTTGCACAACGAAACATTGCCTCGAATACTTGCAGAAAATCCAAAGAGATTCTGGTCGTGCGTAAAGTATGCTAGCGTGAAGTCATAGTCTTCTCTGTGCTATAGCAATGGAAATTTTATCGACGGCAGTTCTGCCAAAACAGAGTTACTAAACACAGCTCTCAGAAATTCCTTCTCCTAAGAAGACGAAGCAAATATTACAGAATTCGAATGAAGAACAGCTGTCATTATGACTAACTTAGAAGGAGCTGTCATCAGAGTAGTGAAGCAATTTAAATCACTTATTAAAAGTAAGTCTTCCGGGCCAGATTGTATGTATATCAATTATGTTCCTTTCAGAGTATGCCGATGCAGTAGCTCCACACTTAACAATCGCACACAACTTCTTGCTCGACGAAAGATCCGTATCCAAAGATTGGCTTGTTGCACAGGTCACACGAATATTCAAGAAGGGTAGTAGGCGTAATCCACTAAATTATAGTCCCATATCATTAACGTCGATATGCAGCAGGAGTGTGTATTGTGTTCGAACATTATGATTTACCTCGAAGAGAACGTTCTATTGTCAGACAGTCAACTAGGATTTAGAAAACTTTGTTCTTTTGTAACTCAACTAGTTCTTTACAAACATGAAGCGTTGAGTGCATTTGACAAGGAATTTCCAATTGATTCCGTATTTCTATATTTCCGGAAGGCTCTTGACACTGTACCACACAAGAAGCTTGCAGTGAAATTGCCTGCGTTTTGAATATCGCCTCAGTTATACGACTGGATTCGTGATTTGCTGTCAGAGAGGTCACAAATCGTAGTAACAAACGGAAAGTATCTCTATAACTCCGACAATACAACGTCGTCGACGACGAAGCGTAAATCAGGTAACATCGGAGCCTAATACTTCCGAGAGGAACGGGTGCAGAGTCTTCCTGCACAAAGCGAGATCTTATTAAGTCGATGGTATCAGGAAAAAACGTTCTGAGACAAATATGCCGTAACTTAAGTCGTGTTTGCCGTCATGACTGGGTTAATTAAAAATGCGTTCTGACAACGTATGCATTGTTACATTACGGTCAATGTACCTCAAGACTGACTTACACATTGTTTCCTACGAAGAACAGAAAAGAGCTATGATCAGCCAATGGGTTTTGTCACTGTAACGCATTCCTCACTAAGCGGATGACTTGCCCTATGTCTTTTTTTTCAGAATTATACATATGTAAGCAATGGACTGTAAGTAAAAAATATTCTGTGGTAGTAGCTCTTGCGGTAAATGTTACCTAAAGCCATTAAACAAACCTGGTTAGGGTCCCAGGCTGTTGATGAAATTTCATATTTGGTCGTAACACACCACAGCAATCCTAAAGATGTTATGTGAGCTATAAACAATCATTGACTCGAAGATTAATCGTAGCTACAACGATATTCACATTAGCATTTCTAGTGGAAGCATGGCACATCTCGAAAGACGACGTTTCTATCAGTCATAGCTGTGAGAGCGTAAGAAGTAACGGATCAGACGAAATAATTTTCTAATTTCTTTCCAGTGGCTATCCTCAGAAGCAAGAACAGATTTTTTAAAAAGTAAAAACGACTTCTATTGCTGCACTATATTTTATTTTCCCAGACGCGTTTCGCCTTTTCAGCCATCCGGCAGAGTAACTCTGAATTCGTCCTTTAGTTCAGGTGCCAGTATCGCTGTTTTGTGTAAACAATTCCCACACAAAACTATGTATTATAGCACTTTTTATGGACCATTACTGGCCTCGATGGTCATTTCGTAAGTGGAGTACCGAGATGTTGCATCCTTTCATTACCGAATAATCCATTAAAACTATAGTCATACACACATCCAGCTAAAATCGTCGTCTGTGAGTAGTTATTGCACTTTGACATCGAACACAGCAGGTGCATTGTGATTGGATGATGTGTTAACCACTCTGGAAATGAATGAAAGTGCAGGAGCACGTTGCCAGAGGTCTTCCAGCCGTGTGTAAAAAGCAGGACAACGTCAGTGTGGCAATAGTGGCAAATGAATCTGACTCCACAACATGAGGCATTTGAAAGAACGGGAAAAGACAATGTTTGTCCATCATCGAGCGGTTACGGTACACACTGGTGGTGTTTCCACTACATGACCTACTACAACATTTGGAAGACTTCACAGGGGGAGAATCATACAGAAAGTGGAAGGAGGACGAAGTGTAGCAAGTGTAGGTTAGGAGTTTGCTACTGATCACAGCGTTGTCTTCATCTTCATGTACAGCGTTTCAAACCGCAGGTACTGCTTTCAGACGGAGGTGAGGTGATCGACCACGGTCCACCACAAAAGCAGACGACCTGCACCATGTGCAACAGGCAAGAATATATCTACCTCATACAGTGGGAACAACTTGCTGGCCTGCAAGGGGCGCAGTCTTAGGCTGCACCGTGGTGTGGTGACTGGACAGTCGGGGTGGTCACTTTGCCATATCACTGGTATGTTGTATTCTGTTGACACCCGTGCATCGGACGTATCGTTTGCGATGTGTCGAGAGCACAAGGACTTGGCCAATGAGAGGAGTGGTCGCGTGCTCTATTCAGATGAGTGGCGATTCAGTGTGAATAGTTATTCTGGACGTACCCTCATCTAGCGAGAGGTGGTAACATTTAATTCATCCAGCAATATTACTGAACATGATCGTTTTGGTGGTCGGTGTGATATGCTGCGGTGAGGTCTAACATTGCATTGGCATTCCGAACATCCAAATCTTTGACCACGGCACACTCACTGGTCAACATTATTGTGACACAGTAGACCTCTCCCGTGCATTTTTTTTTCAGGGATTCATTCCTACCTGACTTCGGTTTTATAGTTAACAATGCGCGCCCGCATAGTTCAGAGCAGGTGGAGAAGCTCTGGGGACGAGATGCTGTTCGGGGATTGGGCTGGACTGCCCGTTGCCCCCGACTTAAATCCTACCGGGCACGTGTAGCACGAGTTGGAGAGACATACTGCAGCTGGCCCACATGTCCCAGTGACCTTCTATCAGTTCTCAACCGCGCTGGTGGTTCAGTGGGAATTCGTTACCACAAGAATTTATTACAAAACTTATGGCCAGCATGGGAGCATCTTGCAGAGTATTCACTGCCCTTACAGTTTGCATTAGTGTTCATAAAAGTGTAGACAAACGCTGGACTGCGTCATTTTCTCTTGAGTCATCAATCGTCTGCCTGGTTTGATTCGATCCGTCACAAATTACTCTCCTCTGCCAACCGCTTCATCTCAGAGTAGTACTTGCAGTCTATGTCCTCAATTATTTGCTTGATGCATTCCAATCACTCTCTTCCTCTGCAGGTTTTGCCCTCTACAGCTCGTACTACACAAGTCACTCCCTGATGTCTTGTCCTATCATCCCGCTCTTCTTCTTGTCAGTGTTTTCCACATTTTATTTTCCTCTCCGATTCTGCGCAGAACCTCCTCATTCCTTACCCTACCTGTCCACCTTTGATCCCGTTCTATTTCGGTTTCCCCATAGTCCACGTTTCACCATCATACAATGAATTCCTTTTTCAAATTAAGGCCTCAGTTTGATGCTAGCAAACCTCTCTTGGCCAGGAATGCCCTTTTTGCCAGTGCTAGTCCACTTTTGATGTCCTCCTTGCTCCATCCGTCATTGGTTATTTTGGTGCGTACGTAATCTATTTCGCGACCATCAATCCTGACGTTAAGTTTCTCGCTTTACTCATTTCTGATACTTCTCATTACTTTCGTCTTACTTCGCCTGACTTTCAGTCCTTATACTCTACTCATCAGACTATTGATTCCATTCAGCAAATCATGCAAATCTCCGTCAGATTCACTCAGGTTAGCAATGTTATCAGCGAATCGTTTCATTGATATACTTTCGCCTTGAATTACAATTTCAATATTACACCTTTCTTTTATTTGCCTGATTGCTTCTTCGATGCACAGATTGAACAGTAAAGACGAAAGAGTACATTCTTGTCTTACACCCTTTTTAATCCGAGCACTTCGTTGATGGCCGTCCATTGTTTTATTCCCTCTTGGCTCTTGCACATACAGTATATTACCCCTCTCTCTATAGCTTACCCCTATTTCTTCATAATTTTCGTATGAACCTGTCTTCATTTTTGTTTAGTCTTGCTTCCATTATCAATTGCAACGTCAAAATTGCCTCTCTGGTGCCTTTACCTTTCCTAAAGCGAAACTGATCGTGATCAAACACATCCTCAAGTTTATTTTCCATTCTTCTGTATATTATTCTTGTGAGCAACTTGGTTGCGCGAGCTGTTGAGGTGATTGAGACAAAATTTTCGCATCTATCAGCTCTTGTAGGCTTCGGAATTGTGTGAATGATATTTTTCCGAAAGTCAGATGATATGTTGCCAAACTTAAATATTTTACACAACAACGCGAATAGTCGTTTTGTTGCCACTTCCCTCAAGAACGTTAGAAATTCTGATGAAATGTGATCTATCCTTTCTAAGCTCTCCAAAACTCTCTTAAATTCTGAATCTAATGTTGGATTCCCTATCTCCAATAATTCGACACCTGTTTCATCTTCTATTCATCAGACAAATCTTACCCCTCATAGAGGCCTTCAGATTACTCTTTCCACGTATCCGCTCTCTCCTCTACATTTAACAGTGGAATTCACCCTGCAGTCTTAATGTTACCACACTTGCTTTACATTTCACGGAGGGTGGTTTTGACTTTCCTATATGCTGAGCGAGTCCTTCCGACAATTACTTCTTTTTCGATTTCTTCACATTTTTCATGCAGCCCTTTTGTCTTAGTTTCCCTGCACTTCCTGTTTATGTCATTCCTCACCGACTTGTACTTCTGTATTCCTGAATTTCTCTGAACATTTTTGTACTTCCTTCTTTCATCGATCATCTGAAATATTTCTTCTATTACCCATGGTTTCTTCGCAGTTACCTGCTTTCTACATCTGTTTTTCTTTCCAACTTCTGTGATTAGCCTCTGTAAAGATGTCCATTCCTCTTCAACTGTACTGCCTACTGAGCTATTCCTTATTGCTGTATCTATAGCCCTTGAGAACTTCAAGCCTATGTCACCATACCTCAGTATTTCCGATTCCATTCCTTTGCGTACTGTTTCTTCCTGACTAATTTCTTAAACTTCACCCTACTCTTCATCACTACTACATTATGATCCAGTATCTGATTTCGGAATCTCTGATGTTGTTATTGTTGTGGTCTTCTGTCCTGAGACTGGTTTGTTGCAGCCCTCCATGCTACTGTATCCTGTGCAAGCTTCTTCATCTCCCAATACCTACTGCAACCTACATCCTTCTGAATCTGCTTAGTGAATTCATCTCTTGTTCTCCCTCTACGATTTTTACCCTCCACGCTTCCCTCCAATACTAAATTGGTGATCCCTTGATGCCTCAGAACATGTCCTACCAACCGATCCCTTCTTCTAGTAAAGTTGTGCCACAAAATTCTCTTCTCCCCAATCCTATTCAATACTTCCTCATTAGTTATGTGATCTACCCATCTAATCTTCAGCATTCTTCTGTAGCACCGCATTTCAAAAGCTTCTATTCTCTTCTTGTCCAAACTATTTATCGTCCATGTTTCACTTCCATACATGGCTACACTCCATACAAATACTTTCAGAAATGACTTCCTGACACTTAAATCTATACTGGATGTTAACAAATTTCTCATCTTCAGAAATGCTTTCCTTTGCCATTGCCAGTCAACATTTTGTACCCTCTCTACTTCGACCATCATCAGTTATTTTGCTCCCAAAGTAGCAAAACTGCTTTACTACTTTAAGTGTCTCATTTCCTAATCTAATTCCCTCAGAATCACCCAACTTAATTCGACTGCATTCCATTATCCTCGTTTTGCTTTTGTTGATGTTCATCTTATATCCCCCTTTCAAGACACTATCCATTCCGTTCAACTGCTCTTCCAAGTCCTTTGCTGTCTCTGACAGAATTACAATGTCATCGGCGAACCTCAAAGTTTTTATTTCTTCTCCATGGATTTTATTACCTACTTCACTATAACTGAAATCTTACGGTATCAACCCGCCTTATCCATGTATACCTTGTGATTACTGAAGAGACTAATCGCAACTACTAGCTGAAATTTATTAGAGAACTCAATTAGCCTTTCTCCTCTCTCATTCCTTGTCCCAACCTTTTCTTCTGCCCCTTCCCCTACAATCGCATGAATATTCGATTTCCGCCTCCCTTTACGTACTGTAGTACACTTTCAATATGTTCATATACTTTCATAATCTCTTCATCTTCAGCTTGCGACGTCGGAATGTTTTGTATCCCCCCTGGAAGGCGGCGCATGGGTTGGATCAGGAAAACGTGAAACACGTCGGTACTGCTGTATGAATTTAAATCTCCTTTACTCAAGCAATAAGAATACATAACGTGGAATGTGGTACGAAGCTGAAGCGAAGTGTCCTGGCTGGCTGCACCTGATGAAATGGGCTGAATCTGTAGCGGAGCTCGCAGAGCTGCACAGCACCAGCTAGAGGACGCTGCCGTCGGTGTCTCGTGGTAGTGCCAACCTTTGAAACTATGTGGCCACGTTACTATCGATACCACAGCATGTATACCTGATTTATTATCGTCGTTGTTAGTTTGCTGTCGATTCTGATAACAACCCTGTCACTGATCTGTTCGCAGTAACACACTCTCTACTCTACTCTACTATTCATATAGAATCCTGCTGCCATTATACGATTTTCTGATGCTGTTGATATTACCCTATACTCATGTGACCAGAAATCCTTGTCTTCTTTCCACCTCCACCTTTCCACCTCACTGAATCCTACTATATCTAGATTGTGACTGCATTTCCCTTTTCAGATTTTCTAGCTTTCCTCCCACGTTCAAAATTCTAACATTCCACGCCCCAACACGTAGAACGTTATCCTTCCGTTGGTTAATTAATCTTTCTCTTATGGTGACCTCCCCCCATGGCAGACCCCTCCTGGTGGACTATTCCGGAATCTTTTGCCAGTGGAGAGATCAGCATGACACTTTTTCAATTACACTCCATATGTCCTGTGGATACACTTTATGCGTCTTTAATACAGTGCTTTCCATTGCCTTCTGCACCCACATGCCTTTGATCGTTGCTGGTTCTTCCGGCCTTTAGTGGCAGTTTGCCGTCCCAAGGACAAGAGAGAGCCCTGAACCTCTGCCCGCTCCTCTACCCTCTTTGACAAAGCCGTTGGCAGAATGAGGGTGACTTCTTAGGCCGGAAGTCTTCGGCCGCCAGTGCTGATTATTAACCAAAATTTTTACGATGGCGGTTTCGAACCCGACACCGAGGTTCTTTTGATATTAACGAAAGACGCTAACCCGAGATCTCGGGCAATATAATCATCATGAACAAATGCTTTTTACCAACGATGTTGTAGCAAAGAACCGTCACGTATAAATCAAGATGGTGTCACTCCCAATCATATGATTCTTCTTGTGAATCTCAGTCTGATGTTTGCTTTTCCTACTATATTTTTTAAATACCGGTGTTTGATTATAGCAGTCTGAGTCTTCTTAGGGTTGAGATTAATTCTGCATGTTTGCATCCAGGTCTGTAGTCTTTTTTGTCTTGTTGTGATCGAGGCTGCACGGCACCAGCATCCCGCGTGGTCTGTGTATAACTGGACGTTTTCTGTCGGTCTGTTTACGGATGGAACAACGGTGGTTTATAGGGTGATCGCTGAGGATACTTAGTCCAAAATTTTCACGTGCTTCCAGCAGTTCGTCACCAATAGTGTGATTGTAGAGCACCTGTTTTCTTTTCCTACTGACGCGCAATATATTACATTTGTTTACGTTCAGGGTCCACGCCAGAGCCTAAGCCATTTACAAACTGTCTGCAGGTCATTCTGGAAATCGATAATACCTCTGGTATTGCTAGTTTCTTGTAGGCAACAGTATCATCTGCGAAGTCTTAAAGAGCGTCCTGCGCTTCCTACTATGTATTTTACAATGATTATAAACAGTAACGGTTCTAAGACATTTCTTTGATGTACTCTGGAGATTACATTTACTTCTGATATTTTGTTTCATTAAGAGCAACGTTTTGAGCTCTGTCTGTAGGTAAGTATTGAATCAAGTCGCAAATCTGGTCTGATGATTGATAATCTCGTGGTTTTTTCACTAAATGGCAGTACGGGACCGTTTCAGATGCCTTCGTGAAGTCAAGAAACGCGGCATAAACCTGAACACCGTTGACTCTAGCATTATGGATCTCATGAAGGAACAGCACGACCCGAGTTTCTCAAGATGTCTGTTTGCGGAATCCATATTGATTTTCATAGAGGAGATATTCGTTATACAAAATCATCGTAATTCTTGAGCATGAAACATGTTCCGTAATTCTACAACAGATTGACACCAATGATATGGATCGATAATCGTTTTCATCCGTTACGCGTGCCTTTTTGATGTCGAGAACGACCTGTACTTTTTTCCAGTTGCTAGGTACTCTGTGTAGCTCCAATGATCTACGATGAATTGCTACTAGAAGGCGGGCAACTTCTTTCGCATAATCTCTATAGAATATTATAGATATATCATCTGGTTCTAATGCCTTTCCACTACCAAGAGATTGTAGGTGATTTTCTTTTCAGCGATCGGTTATGTCAGTATCTGCGGTTTCGACGCTCTTACGATGATTGAAAAGAAGCACTGTGTTACGATCTTCCGCAGTGAAACAATTTCGGAAGACTGAATTCAACATTGCGGCCTTCTCTCTGTTATCTTCCGTTTCGGGGCCAGCATCATCGCTGAGTGAATGAATAGAGGATCGCTTACTGATTTTACGAGTATGTAAGACCAAAACCTCTTAGGGTTTTTATTCATATGTTTTGACAAAATTTTACTTTCAAAGTCACTGAACGCTTCTGTCATTGCTCTCCTTACGCTCATTTTCGCTTCACCTTCCGTTTGTCAGCTAGGTTTTGCATTCTCATGAATTTGTGTTTACATAACACGATGTTAAACTGGTGTTAAGCCAGGCTGGGTCTTTCGCGTCCATTAAGACCTTGTTCGGAACATACTTGAACACTGTTTTTAAAATTTCCTCATTTGTACTACACGCCATCGTCCCCAGCACTTTATATTTCATACTGACTATTTACATACTGTGCAGTTGCTTATAAAACCCGTGCTCATAGTTGCCAGCACAGCTTTATTGTGACTGATACCTTCCTCTACGTTAATGATTCGATAAGTTCCAGGTCTGCTTGATTGTAGGAGGTCTAAGACGTTAGCTTCTGTAGTTTTTTCTCTAACTGTCTGCTCGAAGCAATTTTCGGACGAAGCATTCAGAATAATGTCGCACCTTGGCACCAGTGTTCATAGCATGACTCCTAGTCTGTACCTGGCAAGTTGAAGTCACCACCTATTACAACGAGACGATCAGGAAAAGTGTTGTCGATGTCCTGGAAGTTCTCTCTGAAGGATTTACCACAACAGCTCCTTAGTCGATATATAAAAGCATCCGATTACCATTTTTAGCGAGTTTTCAAGCTTGACTTCACCTAGGTTAATTCATGTTCGGAATCCGTGATGTCCTCCTTAGATATTATCTAATTCTTTACCTCAATAACTTACCAATTCGTATTTCCCTAGAATCAATAAACAATGTTTGGCAACAAGTAAATGAAATAAGCTTTTATCTTTACCGGCAATGGGTCAACTCTTGAAGAAACAGTTATAGCTGAAGGGAGGTTACCACTTAGTCCCACAGTCTTTCTGGAACATCTTCACACGACTTTTTTTACTGCTTGTTGAAGGCGACGTAAAAAATACCTTCATACTCTCCGATTGTTTTACAGTTTCCTTCGTTTGTTTCCCTTGTCGTTTTTGACGGTATGTGCTACCTAATGTATTTTTTTTCACACGTAATTTCGTGATACAGTTGGTCGTTGTGCAGGCAATAAATCGAATAGCCTCTCAAAAAGTGCTGAACGAATGTACTCAGAAAAACACACTACCATGGAACAAGAGCACTCGAAGATACCAACTGAACGCTGTGGTCTGACTTCACGTGTTGGTACCACGTTGGAAGTCATTGCAGACTATGATTTGGGGAAGGAACGAAGGGAGCAGACACTGCAGGCTAGCGCGCGCGGTTCTGCGTACGTAAATAGTTTCACTCATCACTGAGCAATGACGCAGTGCTCATTATTTTGCTGTGAAGAGCGGACGTAATTCATAAGTTGAAATAGCCTGAGGTTAATAACATCCATTTATAGTAATTTTATTCGTATCACAATTATTATCATCACTCTCTATGGCTTAGTGGTAGCGTTCGTGCTTCTCGTGTGGTGGACAACACCCTATGTCAGTGGGCCTCAGATGTACGCGACTGGTTTGAAGAACGTTGCGAGCGATTCGAACGAATTTTTCGACCAACCAGATCTCCCGACACCAATCCCATCGAACATTCTACACTCCACTTTCTAGCGTACATACCTCCACTCACTGTCTCCAAATGCCGGCCGGAGTGACCGAGCGGTTGTAGGTGCTTCAGTCTGCAACCGCGCGACCGCTACGGTCACAGATTCGAATCCTACCTCGGGCATGGATGTGTGTGATGTCCTTAGGTTGGTTAGGTTTAAGTAGTTCTAAGTTCTAGGGTACTGATGACCTCAGAAGTTAAGTCCCATAGTGCTCAGAGCTATTTGAACCATTTTTTGGCTCCAAATTACAGAATGGCAATATGTAAACTGAAATAGCAACAGTGAATTACAACTATAAAGTGACAATCGATGAATAAATCCATGACAGACGGAATATCATCATGCAAAACAAGAACGCTACGATGACATGCACTGAACTAATTGTCTGGATTTTCGATATGTTCCATCTTTACTGCAGTCGGAAACATCGATGTGCATTTCAAATATATTTAACAACTCAGACGTTTCCAAAAATGTAGTCGCTCATCAATATCATTTACTGCAAATTTTTCAGCACTTCAATTGTTGTGGGGGTAGCGTTATAGAATCGATACTACTATGCGTCTACTGGACTCGTATTCGGGAGGACGACGGTTCAAACCCGCATCCGGCCTCCCTGGTTTAGGTTTCCCGTAATTTTCCTAAATCACTATAGGCAAAAGCCGGGATGCTTCATTTGAAAGGGCACGACGGACTTCCTTCACCACATTTCCCTCATCCGATGGGACCGATGACCTCACTGTTCGGTCCCCTCCCTCGAATCAACCATCGAACCAACTATACGTCTATGTCCGAAGCCAGACATCAACAGCATTTGCTGCCTATCCTACGCTTCCGGGGGTAAGAAAAATTTGATTTTCAATACTTCACGTAATTATTGACCGAATTTAAAAATTTAAAATGCTATCACAATGTACTTATTAAGAAGTATTATCTTAGTTAAATGTTTAACACAATTAGAAAAGTATACAGATAGAAATCACATGTTTTTCTGGAAGCAGAATGACTGATGGTGTCCACATACCTAGGCATTATTGATGAAGTATTTTAGAATGATATCACTTAGCGACTTCCAGCAGACTTTTCACATAATATCAAACCTTTATGAAACTCTTTCTTCTTGACACCCTCTGTAAAATGACGAATAGGATAAATTTTTTTGGAATACTAAATTTTGATAGACTTCTGCATCAGACATGACGATTTAATTTATTAGTTCCTCAGTATGGACTCTACTCTGAACACAGTTTTCAGACTGTATCCATATACCAGTGAACGAGCCAGTAAAGTTATATATTACTGCGACACGAAGTTTAGGAGGTATGACGTCGCAGACATGTAGATAAGTGAAAAAGTAGCTTCTGCTAAAACTGGCGTGCAGTAATTGTTCAGTGACGTTCCAGTTTATTTTCTTTACTATAAGCTCTATTCGCAACACACTTTACAGACAAAACCTAGATATATCATTGAATATGCCTGCAAAATTATATCATTGTACAACACACACTTCAGGAGATATGACGTCATAAACATTAAGATACCTGGGAAACTTGTTTTTGTTTGAAATTTAGCGCAAATTACCCAGACTATATTCAAATGTTTCAAATGGCTCTAAGCACTATGGGACTTAACAACTGAGGTCATCAGCCTCCTAGACTTAGAACTACTTAAACCTGACTAACCTAAGGACATCACACACATCCATGCCCGAGGCAGGATTCGAACCTGCGACGATAGCAGCAGGGCGGTTCCGGACTGAAGCGCCTAGAACCGCTCGACCACAGACAATATTCGTGCAGTGTTCCCTAATGAGAGCGCTTAGCGACTTTCAACAGATTTTAAACATAATTTCAATTATTTTGCACAGTTTTTGTCGCTAATACGGTTAACGCCTAACATTTGATACGTTAACTCATTTGTAAAGTAATCAATACTTTTAAGGTCCTTTATACTTGGGAGTTCCATTGTCTAAGGAATCTGGAGTTTACCGGTATTGTACTGAACCTCCTGGATCATCACTTCGATCCTAGTCGCCGCTTGAAATTTGAATAAAAATTGTCTGCAACGGAGCCCAAACACTTTGGGACTCCAAACGTTTTCTGCCAACGCTTTGTTCCACAGGGATTGAGCGAGTAGATGTCTAGGGCATCTCCCACTTCTCCTCTGTAACATTACTCCACAAACCACCTTACAATGCATGGCGTAGGTTACTCTGTGTACCATTGTCGCTCATCCCCTTTCTTGTTGAAGTTTGCAAATGAGGTGAGTGAAGAAGATTAGTTGTTGGTGAGTCTCCGTGTGAGCTCATATCTCTCTAACTGTACCTTCACGGTCTTTACATGAGATATGAGTTTCGAAGCAATATACTGAGTCTTCCAGGAATGTACACTCAGAGAATAATTTTAAACATTTCTCCAGTTTGTCTCGGCGTCTTTGTTGATCGAAGAGGCCACGGGTGCACTGTCGTTTCGCAGTGTCGAGCGGACACAAAATTTCGGTGATCAGACGTGGCCGGCCGCTGTGGCCTAGCGGTTCCAGGCGCTTCAGTCCGGAACCATGCTGCTGCTACGGTCGCAGGTTCGAATCCTGCCTCGGGCATGGATGTGTGTGATGTCCTTCGGTTAGGTAGGTTTAAGTAGTTCTAAGTCTAGGAGACTGATGACCTCAGATGTTAAGTCCCACAGTGCTCAGAGCCATTTGACCCATTTGATCAGACGCGTCGCCATCGTCAGGTGCGCTGACAAACTGAGCTCCTTAGGGCGCGCGGCCCACTGACACCCCCTGCCCCCACCAGCCACCACGTCGGCGGTCGCGGAGGCGCTGGCGTCGGCGTCTGTGACAGCGCTGATGCACGTCCTCTGTCCATCGTGGTCGCCAGATCGTTTTGTTTGCTGAGCGTCTTCTTAATTAAACTCAATGCTCATTACCAAGCCTTCAAGCCTTGCTAAGATTATAGCCGCAGTCTCGGTTGATAAGACCGTCCCTGGTGCTAATCTCTGTGGCCTCTCTAACGGCGCTGTCCCAGTATTTGGAAGTCTGTGGCGAGATCCTGGTACGTTCGCAGTCCGTCGCGTGACCGTCGGATAAACAGTGCCCTGCGACAGCTGACTTACTGGCGTACCTCAGTCGAGTGTGCCTCTGGTGTTCTCGGCAACGACGCCCGACGCTGCGCCCTGTTTGTCTTCTCACACTGGCATAGAATCTGGTATACGCTGGCCTTCCGCGGCTTGTGAAGGTCTTCGTCTTCAATAAACATCCGAGTTTTCTGAAATTGTAATCAATCGTTTGTTTTCACCTTTACATCACATATACCGATTTCCATCCCTTTTCGGATTATTTCTGTGTGGTGCGTCGTATTTCTTTTTTTTTTTTTTCTTGGAGCGTACTTTATCAAAAGTTGTTTTCACTTACTGATTATTGGTATGTAGTACACTAATAATGTAGCACAGAGACTATTACACACAGTAACCACAATATTCACTCTGTTGGAACACTTTCAAATTGGAACAGAATATTTCTTCTACAAGAGCATGATGACGTTCGAACAGATTTTCGCATTTGGAAGACTTTAGTTTTCGGAAATAAGTGTTTGTAATTTCAGAGAAAGACTTCAGCAGTGAATGCTGTCATTTCAGTTTTGAATGAGAAAATATGCTGAACTTCAGTTACAGAACTGTCAAAATCCGAAAACCTGAAACGGGTTGCAAGGTACAACACTTAGCCTAGTGAAGCACCGTAACCGGCAATGGAAATCAAAGTGTTCCTTAGTAGCATATGAGTTGGTATTTTACGCAAACCTTAATATACGGTCACCGACTTTCTTCGGTAAAGCACACAGCGATGCAAAACGCTTCCCTTCTAACGTAGGCAACTGGACTTGGCTACACCGTTTTGTGACGGCACCGTGTTTAGTAAATAGTCTTCGTGTATTTGGAGTGGCAACGTTTTCGGGGTAGTGGCGTGCACGTATGTGTCTTACCCTAATCGACGGATTGGTCACGGCAGTATTATTAATTCAAAAATGGTTCAAATGGCTCTGAGCACTGTGGGACTTAACATCTATGGTCATCAGTCCCCTAGAACTTAGAACTACTTAAACCAAACTAACGTAAGGACGTCACACAACACCCAGTCATCACGAGGCAGAGAAAATCCCTGACCCCGCCGGAAATCGAACCCGGAACCCGGGCGTGGGAAGCGAGAACGCTACGGCACGACCACGAGCTGCGGACTATTATTAATTGGCCAGCAAGATCGCCAGTAGATCTTACGCCAGTAGAATATTGTTTATAATTGGGTGAAGTCTTAGGTGTGTAGACGAATGCTGAATACGTGAAATGAGCTGCTTGGTCGCGTCATGGATGCTGCTTCCCTCCTTAGAGATCGCACAGAGGCACTCGCAGTGTTCTCCCCAGAGTGCAAACATGCACTGAAATTGACGGTGGCACATTCGAAGATTTCTGGTGAACTGTACATCAGCTGTATTTTGATGCATACATTTCAGGCCGTTTCCATCTCACATTTTCTCACAGACGCCGCAACAAGTCCCGATAGTACCATCGATTAACACTCTGTCCCTGTGGCAGAAATTCATGATGAACCAATCTTTGAAAGTCAAAGAAAACTATCAACATGGCTTTGACATTTGACCTGCTTTTTCCTATCTTTGAGAAAATCTCCCGAACCACTGTGGAGATTGAACCTTGGTCGCAACATCATAACCGTAGACCTACGTCTTATCACCAGTTATGATACTCTTAAGGAACATCTCGTTCTCATTTGCGCGATCCAGAAACTCTCCACAGTCTGCGAGGCGAAGGTCTTCTTGGTGTTGACTCAAGAGTAGTGGGAAGAACTTGGCATTCCTAGATGCTGTGTCAGGATTTCAAGACATGATACAAGTGAAATGTTGCATTCTTCTGCAATATCTCGGACAGTCAATCTTCGACTGGCACGCACAATTTCATTGTTCCTGGCATGAGCGTCGTCAGTAGACGTCGAAGGGCGTCCTGAACGAGGGCCGTCTTTAACTTCCGTCTGGCCATTTTTAAACCGTGTGAACCATTCGTAAAACCAAGTACAGCTTAAGCACTCATCGCCGTAGGCTCCCTGCATCATTTGATGTGCCTCTGTAAACGTTTTTTTTTTAGTTTCATGCAAAATTTAAAGAAGATACGCTGCTTCTCTAACTCTTCCATCTCGAAATTCGCAAACTGTGAGGCATAAGGCTCTACTCAGTACAGCACAGAACAATAACTAACAGACATACAACACTGAAACTTCCGCAGTTACACATAAGCACAAGCGTGTACAAGGATGCCAACCGCATTTCGCTGCAACACACCATTGGCGCAAAATTACAAATGTTCCGGAATTTTTTGAGCAGACTTCGTATCTATACTTATTACTTTACATTTGTTGATGATCCACGTTAAACATTCTACGGCAGCCGGCTTATCGCTGTGTACGAAAAATGACTGTTTCCCTGGTTCCCGTTGAAGCACTTCATGTCAACTTTTTCTCGTATACTTGTTATTGTCACATACATTTTTCCCACGTACAAGAAATTTCCTGCACTAAACATACATGTAAGTACTCCTTTATTGTCCTACAGTTTTCCCGAATTTGGCGTATTTTCCCTCAATTTAGATGTATTTTCCGTCAAATTCGGTAATTTTACAGATTTTATGTCACTTCTGCTCGTGTAATCATGACGTCACGTCTCACCACGTATTCTAAATCTGCTTGTACGTGTAGTACAACTGTCACCACCTAGCACAACCACGCTCTTTTTCTATGTGTTTGTGCCTGTATCGGTTTCACGTTCGGGGACCTTCGTGGCATAAGGTTGCTTGGGGATATGATCAGGATAGGGATTGCATTATATCAGGGATAGTGTTTGAGGGTGCATTCCCACGCATTATGGTCCGGATAGGGTTCGAATATAAATCTATCATGCATTACGGGTGGGATAGTGTTCGAAACTGGATCCAACATGCGCTATGGCCAGGAATTCGTTATGAAGTGCTTCAGAAGTTAATCCACTCGCTATATGTGTGGGGTCGTGGATTTATTGGTGGTAGGTTAGGAGCGTGGTCTGGAGGCCTCCCATGTGAAACTGGGGAAACTGAAGGACAATGAGGGCGTGATTACATGTCTAATTCACGCAGGAAAGTTCTTGTACATCAGAACGAGTATGCGGCAGCAAGAGAAACACGAGTAAAGGTGACATGCGAGCACTCGGAACAAGGGAAACAATCATTTTCCGCGCACAGAAATAAGACAGCTGTAACAGAATGTTTAGCGTGGATGACACCAAATACAGAGTAATAAATTTATATATGTCCGATTACAAGCACAGGTGTGACCCCAACGTTATTAGCAACTACCTTGTAGACTTTTGTAAAGTGTCCTCAGCTAAGCAGCGTTGTACTATAATTTTGGGGAATGCAATATATAGCCACAGAATGGATCACATGATTCACCCTGTGCAAAAGTGTTTATGTCTTCTAAACTCTAGCAAACAGCAGTTATAATGTGTTTCTAAGTATTCTCTACCAATCACAACCACACAGTTCCAGCTTACAA
This sequence comes from Schistocerca serialis cubense, assembly GCF_023864345.2. Taxonomy (NCBI): domain Eukaryota; kingdom Metazoa; phylum Arthropoda; class Insecta; order Orthoptera; family Acrididae; genus Schistocerca; species Schistocerca serialis. Next base: position 10,148,016 of record NW_026047573.1, read on the forward strand.
ATACCTTACAGAACAGTTGTTGCACGGTTTTTTAACAACATTCTGCTGTATGTCTATTGAGGTAACAGGGATACATACAAGTTGCTTTCTTAAAAAAGAGAACCATGTGCCTCTAACTTGACATGGATTTGCGTTAAAGTCTAATTGAAAGTAGATGGAGTAGTCGGTTGAGCGTAGCAGTAACTAAGTATGATTTAATGGTAGACTGATGACGCATTCTAGAGAGAGGGAGATGTTGCGGTAGGTCATTCATAACACATTTAACCACTATTTCTGTTGTTCTGCGGGATGTATTAGTTGTGTGGTATAACCTGTGTTCGACCTTTATGCAATGCTTGTTCAGTGTGTGCCTTAGAGTGCTTTCTACCTTCAATCGTTAACAGCAAATCTGTCTATACCATAGTCAGCAGAGGGTTTTCAACGCATGTTTGATGAATCATGTCCACCAAACCGATGGAAAACCTATTTCAGCATCATATGTCACATCTTGGACATAAATCGAGTCTTCAGTTTCATAACTGCAGTGATTCTAAGTCAGTGACACAGCATTGGTGAGGTACTGCAATTTGAGGTACTGCAATCCCTGTGTTCAATTGTTTGTCAGATGTGTGTGTAAGAGACTGTGTTCTGTTCATGGAGCTAGTGCACCATGAGTATAATTTCACATGTCAATTCCTGCTGCTATTCATATGTCTACTTCCCCATAAAATTTCGTTGTTTCATGCATTTTCCATTGCTGACGATCGTTTTATAGGACTGATGCGAGCGTAGCATAATTTCTCAATTGTAACTTGATGTAAAAACTGAGTGCTACACACCTCCAGAGAGCTATATAGTGCATGCATCACAAAGAATGTATCGTATTTTCCTCTGGCGTAGAGGGTAATAGTTTTTATCATCTTAAAGTTTCTCATCATAATGAGTGGAATAGAAAACTCGCAGGGCGAATTAATGTAGGTGCTGAAAATATACTCCCTGAATTGTGGTATTAACAGTGTTGCATTCCCCACAACTAATATATCTGAAACTACATTGATTTAACATTATAGCATGTCTAAGTGTAGAACTGTATCGTATGAGGAGCTTGTGTTCGTGTTCTAGAATCATTTTCCCCTTTTCCTGTACCACCTTGGTACGGAATCCAAACACTAAAAGAGTACTACAGAACCTATAGCACAAGTGATTTACATAAAATGTTTGAAACCTCTTCCATTTGGAAGTTCATCTCATAAACCATACATTTTTCCTTCTTCTTAATCGTCTGTTATGTTACCATAACACCCTCAAATGTATCGGGCTTGTATCTACTATACGGGATGAAGAGAATGTGTGTCACAATAATTTAACTGTGGATAGCTAATGGCAGTAGGAACCAAAATTACTAACGTTGTGTAGGTCGACAATACACCGTTTTTAAACTACGGAAACTTGGCGCCACGCGCTCCGATTGGGCGTGGGATTGCCCTGTTGCTGTTCGCCGTCTGATGGGCAGCGCTGTGGTTGTCGGTTCTCACTGACATTCAAACGTCCATCGCCCTGCCACTGCCGCAACGTGATACGCACACGCGTCGAATAGGTCTCCACCTCACGTCAAAGGCATTCACACCTAAGGCGCCACCCACATCCGAAGACGCTTACAGCAGTCACCGGCGACTTGGCGAAAACATATGTGGTGTCACCGCCAGACACCACACTTGCTAAGTGGTAGCCTAGTCCGTTAGTATACGTCGGACCCGCGTGTCACCACTGTCAGTGATCGCAGACCGAGCGCCGCCACGCGGCAGGTCTAGTCTAGAGAGACTCCCTAGCACTCGCTCCAGTTGTACAGCCGACTTTCCTAGCGATGGTTCACTGTCTACATCCGCTCTCGATTGCAGAGACGACAGTTTAGCATAGCCTTCAGCTACGTCATTTGCTACGACCTAGCAAGGCGCCATATTCAGTTAGTATGGATATTGATATTGTGAATCATGTACCTTCAAGAGCGACGTTCATCATTAATGGATTAACGTCAAGTATCAAACTAATTCCGTCCGCTTTCTGATTTCTAATTCCTTGTCATGTTCCAGGCCTCACGTCAGTATAGTCCTTCCCTCCTCACGCCAGCCTGCGTGAGCTAAAATGCGTGCATTTCGGCCTCCACTAGTAACACGGTGTTGGCTCTTCTGCCAACACTACAGCATATTCGTCGGCGGCATATCCTAGTGATGCTGGAAGACATCGAACACGACGTGACGCTGCATTTGAAAAGACTGTTCTCGAGCGTTTCGATGAAGCACGTATGTCAAGTTGAACACGACTTGGCTCACTCATCGGTTAGTCTGGGAGGTTTTGAGGGATGACGGTCAGCATCCATTTAGTATCCACAGCGTCCAAGACCTAAATCCTGTGGCGGACTATGAACACGGGCTAGGGTTTTGTCAGTGGTTTCTGCGACGTGTTGCCCGATATCCCGACCTCCCCGCCATTGTGTTGTTTACCGACAAGTTCACCTTCCATCAGGATGGCCTTTACAACACGCGAAACATTCATTACTGGGCAAGGGGAAATCCTCACCTCATGTACGTCCACGGACAGCAGGAACGATTTTCCCTCACATTTGGGTAGCCATTGTGGGTGACCATGTGACTGGGCCGGTTCAGCTACCTCCTCGACTTACCGGAGCAAATTACCTTCACTTTTCACAAGAAACTCTACCCGGGCTGCTGGAAGATGTTCCCCTGGACATACGGCTACGCATGTGCTTGCAGCATGTTGGGACGCCCGCACATAACTGTCGTGCTATTCGAGGATATTTCAATGAACTCTTCGACGGCCGGGCGATTGGCAGAGGTGCGCACAGGAAATGGCTCCCGCGATCACCAGACCTCACGCCACCAGACTTTTTCCTATGGCGATACTTCAGGGCTCTAGTTCACCCACCTGGACGCGAACCAACTAGAAATGAAGAATAATTAATGGTTCGCGTTCAACGTGCCGCCAATCACATCAGATCAATTCCAGCAGTCTTTGAAAGAGTTCGGCAAAACGCATTCCACATACCGCCAATCACATCAGGGCAATGCCAGCAGTCCTTGAAAGAGATCTCGCAAAACACTGTTCGACTTTACCAAGCTTGTGTCACCTCATAGTGTCGTCAGTTCCAGCACCTGCTTTAAGTAAACAATGTCCTAGCTACAAAAAGGGCCCTTTTCAAGGTCGACACAATTTGTACAGGACTTTCTGTACGCTAACTAACAGCTGTTGACGGGAGTGTTCCCGATACGTCTTATCATGAAACTACAATGGATGTGTCGGGACACCGGCGGATTCGCTCCCAGGACCTGGCGCGCTACCACCGACCGTGCGAGCCGCCTTGGATACATCGCGATCTCTGGTTGGCAAAGCATTCGCGGTCATGTTTTGTCCAGAGCATCCGACAATAGAGCAATCCAGCGGCCATTGGAGCGTGTGGCACCAAGTTTACGCAGTGTAAAAATTGTGTGTTGTCGACCTACGCATAATTAGTAATTTTGGTTCCTACTGGCATCATCTATCTAGGGGTAAAATTACGTGACACAAGTTTTCTCCAACCTGTATACGTTTTATTGAGGCAAGAAGTGATTTTTTATGTTTCATATTCTTACTTGGACATTTGGCGTATCAGTTTATATGTTCCCGATGTTACAGGCAATGACGTTTATCTTGGCACACAATACTACTCCTTACTGTCTTCGCCCTGATAAACGTACTAAATTTTGCGTCCCTTTTGTCTCCCCTTTCTACGTTATTTTTAGTTACGTGGAGAGATCCCCGGGGTTGGGGTAAAACTTTTTGAAACATTCTATACGATGATGTATTTTCAGGTCTAAGGAATCGCAGTCTGCAGCCATTCACTATGGTATGCCTTCGTCTGGGAGTAACAGACGAAAAAATATATCGGAGTTTCCCGTGACCATGCATGGCTTTAAAAACAGTAGTACAGTACAGACTGGCTTAATAGCGTAACTGTTAAAGTCTGATCTCACATGCAGAAGGTTGTGGGTTTCAGTCTTGTGATGTGCCTTCTACTTTTTTTTAATTTTTAAGTCTTTATCGAGATGAGTTTGATCGTTACTTTTATTCGTTAACTGCTTTAAATGTAACTTGTTTCTGTACCTGTGTCACGTCGTATTGGTAATCGTATGAAATACATTTTTGATTTCATTTCTCTTCCTATCAGCCTTTTTCCATAGTAAACGTAAACATGGTCCGTAATAGGCTATAATGCGACGTTTCTTTAATCGTGCGATTAGCCAGTTTCGACCAAGCGTAATTTTCAAGCACGCTTGTAACATCGGTATTTCACGTCATTTTCAAATCACTCTAAATTAAAAGTAAGTACTAGCCATAAGAGAGACTTGAAAATGACATGACATACAGATGTTACAAACGTGCTTGACAATGATACTTAATCGAAATTAGCTAATCGCACGATTAAACTTCGTGCTATAGCCTAATACTGACCATGTTAACAAAATGGTTCAAATGGCTCTGAGCACTATGGGACTTAACATCTATGGTCATCAGTCCCCTAGAACTTAGAACTACTTAAACCTAACTAACCTAAGGACATCACACAACACCCAGCCATCACGAGGCAGAGAAAAATCCCTGACCCCGCCGGGAATCGAAGCCGGGAACCTGGGCGCGGGAAGCGAGAACGCTGCCGCACTACCACGAGCTGCGGGCTACCATGTTTACATTTATTAAGGATGTGGAGGCTGTGGCTCGCCACAAATACAAAATTTTAAGTGTTTTGCCACTTTGAATCCTTGTCAGTTTGATTTGGATTATTGTTATTAGTCAACTTCGATTTAATTTCTTCCATTTCATCATCTTCCATGTTGCTGCATTCGTTACTTCTGTTTCTCATTTTGTGAATATCGTTTTACTTATAATCGTCGCTTTAGTTTGACGTGCAATAATAATGTTTCAAACATTTTTGCGACGACTGACATTCAAAAATTGTACAGTCATGCTCAAATGTATCCGAACGACCTGAATTGCATTTCGCCTGATTCGCATGCAACCCACATAACACAGCTGTCTAGCAGGTCCTCTAATCGCCCCTTGATACAGTCGTTTGACTATTGAAAATCGTTCCATCAAGTCACCACTAGAAACCACTGCTCTGTATCGCAATAACTCAAGATGTAAAGTAATACTACGATACTACAAATATCAGGGAACCCCTTATCACAGATAAGACTGTCCTTAAGGCTTGTAAGCTCACATTTATTACAATAAATGACATACCTGAAATGTTACCGATCTCATTATTACGTCAGATAGGTAATGCACGTAGTACGTTCGTCGTATTCATGATTTCCTCTTCAAAGCAACATACCGTACTTATTATTTAACACAAAAGGACATTAAAAATTTTAGTTATTCACGAGCAGCTAGTTGAGAATATGTATGAACTTCAAATGACACGACGAACAGTCTCGTTCTGCATATGGATGCAAACCCAGGTCATGCAGACTGTGGTGTCACCGCCAGATACCACACTTGCGAGGTGGTAGCCTTTAAATCGGCCGCGGTCCGTTAGTATACGTCGGACCCGCGTGTCGCCACTGTCAGTGATTGCAGACCGAGCGCCGCCACACGGCAGGTCTAGAGAGACTTCCTAGCACTCACCCCAGTTGTACAGCCGACTTTGCTAGCGATGGTTCACTGACAAATTACGCTCTCATTTGCCGAGACGATAGTTAGCATAGCCTTCAGCTACGTCATTTGCTACGACCTAGCAAGGCGCCATTATCATTTGCTATTTATCTTGTGATGCATGTACCGTCAGACCGATGTTTACCAATTATGAATTAAAGTTAAGTATTCCAGCAGCTACGTACTTTATTTGCTAGTCTCAATTACTTTAACTGTTCCAGACCTCACGCCAGCCTGCGTGAACTTAAACGCGTGCCTTTCAGCTATTTCATAGTGGCTTGGCTGTCTTGCCAAGTCACAACACAGACTAAGCAAAGATTTCGTGACTGACCGAAACTAACAGTCATTCCTGATTAGGCATACAGAGAGTGATACACCTCGATTTTACACAGTATCAGTTAGCAAATATCAACTTTAAATTACATAACGCAAACATTTTTAACGGACGCGAATTCCTACCCAGCATCTATTGTCCCTGTTAACGAACTACGAGAGATGTTAAATATTGCTTCTTAACAAGTAACTTATTTGAAATGACGTGAGGTAAAGCTTTGTGTTGGACAGGGATTTGAACCTAGAACCTAACCGGATAGATATCGAAGCACAATCAACTGCGACATACCGCATTTTCTCGGCAGTAGCTGGATGTTTTAACTGAAATGACGAGACGAAACATGTGGTGTCACCGCCAGACACCACACTTGCTAGGTGGTAGCCTTTAAATCGGCCGCGGTCCGTTAGTGTACGTCGGACCCGCGTGTCGCCACTGTCATTGATTGCAGACCGAGCGCCGCCACACGGCAGGTCTAGAGAGACTTCCTAGCACTCGCCCCAGTTGTACAGTCGACTTTGCTAGCGATGGTTCACTGACAAATTACGCCCTCATTTGCCGAGACGATAGTTAGCATAGCCTTCAGCTACGTCATTTGCTACGACCTAGCAAGGCGCCATTATCATTTGCTATTTATCTTGTGATGCATGTACCGTCAGACCGATGTTTACCAATTATGGATTAAAGTTAAGTATTCCAGAAGCTACGTACTTTTTTTACTAGACTCAACTCCTTTAACTTTTCCAGACCTCACGCCAGCCTGCGTGAGCTTAAACGCGTGGCTTGGTTGTCTTGCCAAGTCACAACAAATCATTAATTTTTTCCTTCCCAGGACTGCTACACAGCACCTATCGCTGTTATATTCTAGTGAAAACGAACGTTAAATATTGGATTGTTGCACCAGCAACGACATGTGAGCATGTTTGAACTACAAATAATATGACTAAGAGTTCAGTGCTGACTGGGAATAGAGCACCACACATATCGTTGTTGACTACACACAAAGAGACGTCAGCTACCGAATTTTTCTCCACCAGCAGCTCGGAATAACATCTTGAACTTAAATAGTTCTGTCTCACTGGGAGTCAAAAACGTCAAATATCGTTAGTGCTGACAACGAATGAAAATACATTAAAAATCGAAATTATTATCCACCAGTACATAGGTGTTCTTATGATAGATCTTGATAATACATAATGAAATCTTTAGTGCCGGGCCAGGATTCGAACCCATTCATGCGCAATATGTGGAGCTGTTGAGGAATCTGCAGTTTTGAACAAACAACAAATTGTAGCCGAGCTGTATTGTCACGAATTGATCAAATTCCGCGTTATGGGCGGTCTGAGTTGCATTCCCAGTTCAGAACCAATTTTATCGACATACAGAAGCTCAGATAAAAGATGGAATAAGTGGCCTGTGAGCCTACGTAGCGTTTGTTTCGTCACTAAAAATAAGTAGTATAAGAAAAGTTAATGGTGATAGAGTTTCTACAATTCGCCACTCCAGACTTTATTGTGGCTCAACCTAATGTCTACTTGGTACAGAAGGAATATCATGTTTAATGTGATTTTCAAAATTTTTGAAACCATCAGTGAAAAGAGCGCGAAAAGACTCTCCTTACGAACAGCCTAAGTTAATTTCTGTTTATGTTGTTAAATATGTTTTCCTTGCAATAAACGTTACGTGCATGAGACTGTGATATGTAATTACATTTTTTTATAAATGGAACAACATACTCAGGTAACCCTGTGACGCCGGGAACGGACCGGCGAAGAGAGGCGCTATGCTCAGCATGTATTTATTATACTTATGATTTGAATAGTGGAATATTTTGACACATTGTTTGTAGATTCGAGAGCTCACGAGACTTACCACTGGTCGGGTGTTTAGATTAATTTATGAAATAAGTGCAACTGTGACTACTGGTAGAAATTTTTTAAAAGAGAAACGCTAGTCAATCTGTCGTCACACTACCTGATCTGGAGTTACGGCTTTCGTTTGCTGAGTTACAATAACACTGAATCTAGGACTACAATTCTCCATCATGCTTATCATCCGGACAATTTAATTCATGTTTGACAATAACAAGAAATATTTGCGCGAGTTACAGGTGTGTGACCACACCACGGACCCAAGCGAGATCTTGGAACGTTAAAGCCGGCTACACACTCTTCTAATGAGTTCAATTTTCGGGGTGAGACTACTGGATTTTATGGATACCGACGCAACTGAGGACACTCAAACCGTGTTTCTCAATTGTGAACTTGCTCACAAGTAATTCCAGGAACTCAGCAAATAACATACGAGGATGAGATTTCTTGTTCAATACTTGTACGAATAAACGCAATGGCGTATTACAGCAGCAGCTAATTATGTGAACAGCAAGAGAAAACGAGATAACAACCAATAATTGTAATTAACAGTGAAAATAAAAGAGCAGAAGTTCCGGCTTTACGCTTACTGACTGAAGGAGTAATGAAAAAGAGATAGTTTTCCGCCTTCAACATCTGTCGCATGTGCACTATGACATCAAGGGCTGCTGTAGGTAAAACGTAACGTTCTACTTACAGCAGCAAAACATTATTTCTGAATATCAGCACTCGTTCGCATAACGAACTTTTACGGGTATAGCCTTTTGATTTAGTAGAGAAACGCATGTTTAAGACTTTGGCAAAAGTGTGTGGTCTCACAGAGAAAAAAGTCTTTGAAAGAAATTCCACTACATTATGCTTAGGACCCCCCCCCCCCCCCCCCCCCATGAACCATGGACCTTGCCGTTGGTGGGGAGGCTTACGTGCCTCAGCGATACAGATAGCCGTACCGTAGGTGCAACCACAACGGAGGGGTATCTGTTGAGAGGCCAGACAAACGTGTGGTTCCTGAAGAGGGGCAGCAGCCTCTTCAGTAGTTGCAAGGGCAACAGTCTGGATGATTGACTGATCTGGCCTTGTAACAATAACCAAAACGGCCTTGCTGTGCTGGTACTGCGAACGGCTGAAAGCAAGGGGAAACTACAGCCGTAATTTTTCCTGAGGGCATGCAGCTTTACTGTATGATTAAATGATGATGGCGTCCTCTTGGGTAAAATATTCCGGAGGTAAAATAGTCCCCCATTCGGATCTCCGGGCGGGGACTACTCAGGAGGATGTCGCTATCAGGAGAAAGAAAACTGGCGTTCTACGGATCGGAGCGTGGAATGTCAGATCCCTTAATCGGGCAGGTAGGTTAGAAAATTTAAAAAGGGAAATGGATAGGTTGAAGTTAGATATAGTGGGAATTAGTGAAGTTCGGTGGCAGGAGGAACAAGACTTCTGGTCAGGTGACTACAGGGTTATAAACACAAAATCAAATAGGGGTAATGCAGGAGTAGGTTTAATAATGAATAGGAAAATAGGAATGCGGGTAAGCTGCTACAAACAGCATAGTGAACGCATTATTGTGGCCAAGATAGATACGAAGCCCACACCTACTACAGTAGTACAAGTTTATATGCCAACTAGCTCTGCAGATGACGAAGAAATTGAAGAAATGTATGATGAAATAAAAGAAATTATTCAGATTGTGAAGGGAGACGAAAATTTAATAGTCATGGGTGACTGGAATTCGAGTGTCGGAAAAGGGAGAGAAGGAAACATAGTAGGTGAAAATGGATTGGGGGACAGAAATGAAAGAGGACGCCGCCTGGTAGAATTTTGCACAGAGCACAACATAATCATAACTAACACTAGGTTTAAGAATCATGAAAGAAGGTTGTATACATGGAAGAACCCTGGAGATACTAAAAGATATCAAATAGATTATATAATGGTAAGACAGAGATTTAGGAACCAGGTTTTAAATTGTAAGACATTTCCAGGGGCAGATGTGGACTCTGACCACAATCTATTGGTTATGACCTGTAGATTAAAACTGAAGAAACTGCAAAAAGGTGGGAATTTAAGGAGATGGGACCTGGATAAACTAAAAGAACCAGAGGTTGTACAGAGATTCAGGGAGAGCATAAGGGAGCAATTGACAGGAATGGGGGAAATAAATACAGTAGAAGAGGAATGGGTAGCTTTGAGGGATGAAGTAGTGAAGGCAGCAGAGGATCAAGTAGGTATAAAGACGAGGGCTAATAGAAATCCTTGGGTAACAGAAGAAATATTGAATTTAATTGATGAAAGGAGAAAATATAAAAATGCAGTAAGTGAAACAGGCAAAAAGGAATACAAACGTCTCAAAAATGAGATCGACAGGAAGTGCAAAATGGCTAAGCAGGGATGGCTAGAGGATAAATGTAAGGATGTAGAGGCCTATCTCACTAGGGGTAAGATAGATAGCGCCTACAGGAAAATTAAAGAGACCTTTGGAGATAAGAGAACGACTTGTATGAATATCAAGAGCCCAGATGGAAACCCAGTTCTAAGCAAAGAAGGGAAAGCAGAAAGGTGGAAGGAGTATATAGAGGGTTTATACAAGGGCGATGTACTTGAGGACAATATTATGGAAATGGAAGAGGATGTAGATGAAGATGAAATGGGAGATACGATACTGCGTGAAGAGTTTGACAGAGCACTGAAAGACCTGAGTCGAAACAAGGCCCCCGGAGTAGACAATATTCGGAACTACTGACGGCCGTGGGAGAGCCAGTCCTGACAAAACTCTACCATCTGGTGAGCAAGATGTATGAAACAGGCGAAATACCCTCAGACTTCAAGAAGAATATAATAATTCCAATCCCAAAGAAAGCAGGTGTTGACAGATGTGAAAATTACCGAACTATCAGCTTAATAAGTCACAGCTGCAAAATACTAACACGAATTCTTTACAGACGAATGGAAAAACTAGTAGAAGCCAACCTCGGGGAAGATCAGTTTGGATTCCGTAGAAACACTGGAACACGTGAGGCAATACTGACATTACGACTTATCTTAGAAGAAAGATTAAGGAAAGGCAAACCTACGTTTCTAGCATTTGTAGACTTAGAGAAAGCTTTTGACAATGTTGACTGGAATACTCTCTTTCAAATTCTAAAGGTGGCAGGGGTAAAATACAGGGAGCGAAAGGCTATTTACAATTTGTACAGAAACCAGATGGCAGTTATAAGAGTCGAGGGACATGAAAGGGAAGCAGTGGTTGGGAAGGGAGTAAGACAGGGTTGTAGCCTGTCCCCGATGTTGTTCAATCTGTATATTGAGCAAGCAGTAAAGGAAACAAAAGAAAAATTCGGAGTAGGTATTAAAATTCATGGAGAAGAAATAAGAACTTTGAGGTTCGCCGATGACATTGTAATTCTGTCAGAGACAGCAAAGGACTTGGAAGAGCAGTTGAACGGAATGGACAGTGTCTTGAAAGGAGGATATAAGATGAACATCAACAAAAGCAAAACAAGGATAATGGAATGTAGTCTAATTAAGTCGGGTGATGCTGAGGGAATTAGATTAGGAAATGAGGCACTTAAAGTAGTAAAGGAGTTTTGCTATTTGGAGAGCAAAATAACTGATGATGGTCGAAGTAGAGAGGATATAAAATGTAGGCTGGCAATGGCAAGGAAAGCGTTTCTGAAGAAGAGAAATTTGTTAACATCCAGTATTGATTTAAGTGTCAGGAAGTCATTTCTGAAAGTATTCGTATGGAGTGTAGCCATGTATGGAAGTGAAACATGGACGATAAATAGTTTGGACAAGAAGAGAATAGAAGCTTTCGAAATGTGGTGCTACAGAAGAATGCTGAAGATTAGATGGGTAGATCACATAACTAATGAGGAAGTATTGAATAGGATTGGGGAGAAGAGAAGTTTGTGGCACAACTTGACCAGAAGAAGGGATCGGTTGGTAGGACATGTTCTGAGGCATGAAGGGATCACCAATTTAGTATTGGAGGGCAGCGTGGAGGGTAAAAATCGTAGGGGGAGACCAAGAGATGAATACACTAAGCAGATTCAGAAGGATGTAGGTTGCAGTAGGTACTGGGAGATGAAGGTGCTTGCACAGGATAGAGTAGCATGGAGAGCTACATCAAACCAGTCTCAGGACTGAAGACCACAACAACAACAACAACATATGCTTAGGACAAAAAGAACCACTGACGCAATCAGTCCAACTGAGACACATTGTAACCAAATTGTGAGGAAAAATGTCATATTTCAACAGTTCGTAAATACATTTTTGGAAGACCTCTTCACCATGGCTTATAACATTATGTGTAGCCTGTATTGGATGCATCAACGCCCCTTGATTCACAGTCGATGTCCACACATAGGGAAGGTTCTCTGAAGGTTGTGGAGAATATATTGATTTAAGACGTGTCACATGTAACTGACTTTGAAGTTCTGATAACTTTATGCACCACCCACCCAGACAAGACATGCTAGCTGAACAGTGTTAATACTTAACGGTCTGATGGATGAGGCTCTCAGCGTTAGCCTCTGGCTGTTTTGATTTGGAAATAAGTCGACGTAGTACTCGTCATTACCGTGGTACACGTGAATACTGTGCAATGCTAAACTCCTGATTACATGTCTTAATTTTACTGGTGTAGGATGAATACCACCACTTTCACGGACTTGGGAAAAGAAATATTCTCTATAGTCTTTGGACAGCCTACCAGTTAGTAGATAGTCAATTTTTCTGCTTCGAAGATAGTTCCTCAAACAACTCCAGAACAGTTGCAGTAGACAGTTGAAGTCCAGCTTGTATTAGTTTCCACTGCATCTTGCTGCTGAAACTCAAAGTTGTAAACCACTTCATCATATGTCTCAAATGCATCATCCTATCTGCATTGTTCGTATAGATTGATTCTGCTTTGTTTCTACTTACGATTATTTCATACCACTTATTAACATTATTAATAAACCAGCTTGTTGTTAGAGCATCTTTTCAAAGAAGCCCCGCTAATGCTGCAAACTGTAAAGCAGAAGCTACATTACGATTCAACAAGATTCTAGCCACTGGAACTCTAATCTTTCAAATGTACTCGGATTAATAATGTTCTCTAAAATGTGGGGCTGATCTGCAGCAAAATATAAGCTCTCGCCAGACAAGCACGGATGCTTAATTTTACATTTCACCTGGCTACAGAGGAGGAGGAGATTAGTGTTTGACGTCCTGTCGACAACCAGGTCATTAGAAACGGATCACAAGGTCGGATTAGGGAAGGATGGGGAAGGAAATCGGCCGTGCCCTTTCACAGGAACCATCCCGGCATTTGCCTGAAGCGATTTAGGAAAATCACGGAAATCCTATATCAGGATGGCCGGAAGCGGGTTTGAACTGTCGTCCTCCTGAAAGTACACACAGTTTTCCTCGCACATCTTCAGACTCCAGGTTCTCACCGAACTATTGAATAGTATCACGCTTAATTCTAGGTGCAAATATGCAGGTTTCAGTCCTCCTACTCAGGGTCCTTGATGATGGCAATGGGTAGTTGGTGCACCTCAGATTTCCATAACTCTTAGTACCAACAACACACTTAACTTTTAGAGAAAATCTTATAGTTTTGTTTGACCATTTGTAAGGGTTTGACTGAGAAACTCCTTTATATTACTTTTTCTGGTCTGCGTGTAAAAATTTGCTAGGGTTGCTCTCCATTTCTGCCATCTTCTCTATCATTTTCTTCATCTGTGAAGATAGAAGAATATTTAATATGGATTTACCATCAAAATATATGTAAATGATAATCATTATAACCCTTTTCTCACTAGTGAATTTTTATTAATGATGCAAGTGACTTCACTATAAAAACTCACATCCGCTTTCAGTCTCTTGTTTTGCAACTGCAAGTTTGCAACAGTATCTCCCACTGTATTGCATGCTTCCTTTTTCTGATCATGTGTTTCTTCCTCAAACGCGTAAGTGGCTAGAAATATAATTACGAAACTCCATTATTTCACAGCTAAAATTATTAAAATAAAAGTTGAAACAGCCTTTTCAGTAACCATCTTATCAGCATTGCGCCTTTAAGCGAACACTGGCATGCATTCAGCTATGAAACCAAGTCCTCTAATCCCAACATTGCAATTGCAGCTACAGTACTGGCATAGCAAAATTAGTGCGTCGGTTGCGACAATTGCCGTCTTCGGAATTACGATTTATTCTTAATATAACAGATTCCACTAACCACACTACACAGTAACAAACTGTACAAACCCGTATTGTCGGCAGAATGCCAGTACAGTACTGAGAATCAACAGAAACTGCAGTTGGGCCAAAGGAGAGTTTGCCGGCCGAAGTGGCCGTGCGGTTAAAGGCGCTGCAGTCTGGAACCGCACGACCGCGACGGTCGCAGGTTCGAATCCGGCCTCGGGCATGGATGTTTGTGATGTCCTTAGGTTAGTTAGGTTTAACTAGTTCTAAGTTCTAGGGGACTAATGACCTCAGCAGTTGAGTCCCATAGTGCTCAGAGCCATTTGAACCAAAGGAGAGTTTTAAACATAAATGCTTCATATAAATTTATGTGCGTCTACAATTTAATTCCGGGCACTATTTACTCGCCACTGATTTGATCCTCTCATAAGCTAAAATCCTTTCAGGTTACACAAGTGCTGGTAACTGGTTATAGATTGGAAGATTACGTTCATAAATCTAAAATAAAGTAAACAATTGCGTTCCGTCGGAAACATGGTTACATATGAAAACTGAAAAATGTTGATGAACATCTCACCTTCACTGACAGTTTGGGTGCATTTGGGACGTCAAATTATGTTTGAATGCCAGTCCATTTTAGCAGTCTTCTTCCATCAGCTCTCCTTAACTCGAAGTGTGAATCCTCAAAGTGAAGCTTTAAAAAATCGTAAACATATAAGTTATTTAGAAAACATACGATATTTCAATTCTAATTCTTTTAACCGGTAATTTACTTACTTCACACAACTTGGAATGTATTGTTGGCTGCTATTTCTCTCTCCTACAGTTCTGTAACCATTTAACTCTCTGATCTATCTCTGTAGGAAATATGAATAATGTGACCTCTTTAGACGAATTGCTGCTGCAATTCGGTGCAGCACAGCAACCCATTGCTAAATACACTCACGTTCTAGTGACAAACAGTATACCTAGTACAAAAACAATCTGCTACAGTCGCGTGATAGGCTAGACCCAAAATGGTCGCGATCGCAAAGGATCACGGTAGCTTGACCAGACGTGTCCTTTATAGGCCCTGGGCACAAGCATGTGCTCGTCAAACAGGAAACTCACCTTCAGTCACTATCATGGAGCGCAGTTACTCCCATCACAGTGATCGCTTTCGCTATTACTATCTATGCCACCTAAGCGTATTACTGTTTTAACAGTTTCGTCGTCAGAAAAGATATCTTACTGCTAGTATGCTCGTTGAATTTTTTTGCGTGTTCGCACAACGGAATCCAATCTTCGTTGGCTACTGAACTAAATTTCTCCTCTCATAAATGTTTCACAGCTGTTACGTTGGAAGGATGTTGCTAGAAGCTACCCAAGCTTTCAGAAATGGCAAAATATTTCTACTGGATTTAAGTCCGGGGGGTAAGCAGGATGGAACAAAACAACGTGCCCCGCATTGTGCAGAAACCTACTGACGGAAATACTCGACAGTCCTTCGCTTGGTTCTTCGAACAAGGTCGTGTTGAAAAGGTTTCAGCCTGTCATCCGAGAATGGGGTACGTTCCTTTGTTGGCATTTTACTAGAATTGGACGTTGGAGATATATTTATTTTACGGTTGTGATATAGAGTATTGTCGCGAATTAAAATAGAGTTACGATTTGAATTGAGAATCACCTTTTCCGTCATCTATTTTTCACAATTTTGTTCGTTCATGTGGTTGTGGTAATCTCCTATTGCTTGATTTGACTTATACATAACAAGCGCATTAGGAATATACCCCTTTTCATCGGCTGTATGTGTAATTATTAGGCTTTGTCCCTCGATTCCGGCTTGAGGAGACAGTGAGTTGTGTTATTAGTTCATGATTTCCCACTTATGCGTGATGATAAAATGAAACTTACATAAGGGTAAACAATGTCTTCCTTTTCCTCCATAAATTCTATACTGAAGCGCCAAACGAGCATTCAAATACAGAAATACGTAAGCGGGCGCTCCGGTCGGCAACACCTACATAAGACAAACGTCTGGCGTAGCTGTTAGCTCGGTTACTGAAGCTACAATAGTAGGTTATCAAGATTTAAGTGAGTTTGAACGTGGTGCTATAGTCGGCAAACGAGTGATGGGACATGGCATCTCCGAAGTAGCGATGAAGTAGGGATTTTCTCGTACGATCATTTCATGAGTGTACCGTGAATATCAGGAGTCCGGTAAAATATCAAATCCCAGACATGGGTGTTGCCGGGAAAACATCCTGCAAGAACGGGAACAACAACGACTGAAGAGAATCGTTCAAATTGACGGAAGTGCAACCCTTCCGCAAATTGCTGCTGATTTCAATGCTGGTCCATCAGCAAGTGTCAGCGTGTGAACCATTCAACTAAACATAATCGATATGGGCTTTCGTGTACCCTTGATGACTGCACGACACAAAACTTTACGCCTCGCCTGGGCCCGTTATCACCGGATTTGGACTGTTGATGACTGGAAATATGCTGCCTGGTCGGACGAGTCTCGTTTCAAATTTTATCGAGTGGATGGACGCGTACGGGTATGGAGACAACCTCATGAATCCACGTACCCTGCATGTAAGCAGGGCACTGTTAAAACTGGTGGAGGATCTGTAATGGTGTGGGGCGTCCGCATTTGGAGTGATATGGGACCCCTGATACGTCTAGATACGTTTCTGACAGATGACACGTACGTAAGCATCCTGTCTGATCACCTGCATCCCTTCATGCCCATTGTGGATTCCGACGGGCCTGGGCAATTCCAGTAGGACAATGCGACACTGGACACGTCCACAATTGCTACAGAGTGCCTCCAGGAGCGAGCACTTTACGCACTTCCGCTGGCCACCAGACTCCCCAGACATGAACATTATTGAGGATGTCTGGGATGTCTTAAACATGCTGTTCAGAAGAAATCTCCGTCACCTCGAACTCTTAGGGATTTATGGACAGCCCTGGAGGAATCATAGGCCCAATCGCCTCCAGCACTACTTCATCTATTATCCGAGTACATTCCATGTCGTGTTGCGGCACTTTTGCGTGCTAGTGGGGGCCATACACGATATTAGGCAGGTGAACCAATTTCTTTGGCTCTTGCTCTTGAGTGTATTTATCGTTTCAGATATGCAATTCTTTTTTCTAGGATGTTGTCTCTGTCTAACAATATGAGTCTGCTTCATTTTTTCTTTAAAAAATACTAATATTGCTACCTTTCTTTAACAACCACCTTACACTAGTATTGCTACCTTCAAAGTCTACAGCTTCTTTTAATTTCTTTTTAATTCCTTCCACTGTAGCCACTCGTTTTTCGGTCAGATAAAAGTCGTAAACAATTCTCCAGACAACGGCCTCGTCAAAACTATCACTGCTTGTAACTATTTTGCGTTTACGTTTCCTATTTTCGAAAGCCACACGAGGGTTCAATGATCACAGTTCCTCACATATGGGATTTTTCGAGTATGATGAAGTGGGGCATTGAGGATTAATGCATTTACAATAACTTCATCAAACCGCGAAGGTCTTCTTGAACGTGGAGAGTCCCTAATGTCAAACGGTTCAAATGGCTCTGAGCACTATGGGACTTAAAATCTATGGTCATTAGTCCCCTAGAACTTAGAACTACTTAAACCTAACTAACCTAAGGACATCACACAACACCCAGTCATCACGAGGCAGAGAAAATCCCTGACCCCGCCGGGAATCGAACCCGGGAACACAGGCGCGGGAAGCGAGAACGCTACCGCACGACCACGAGCTGCGGACTTCCTAATCTCAAAACCATAATCCTTAAAACTAGAAAACGATTTCCTTGCCAATCTCTGTCCGATTGTATTACTCCATAGACGGTGCAAATGTTTCTGGCTGCCTCCTCTGCTGTCACCCCTCTGCTGAACTCAAACAGAAGAATACACTGACGTGACCGAAGCCACGAGACTGCAGTGTGCACACATACGGATGGCGGTAGTATGGCGCACAAGAGGTGTGTAGATGGGCAGTGAGTGCACTGGCGGAGATGCGGAAAGGTGTGCGATGTGGTTACTGCCGCACAACAGGAATAAACGGACTCTGATCGCAAATCGTAGTTGAAGCTAGGCGGGTGAGAAATTCCATTTTGGAAATCGTTAGTTAAAAGCGTTTTGTCATTTCTTGGTTACTGTCAACTTTTAGGTATAGGTATAATTTCTGGTATGGAACGTATCTGCACCTTTCACCCTGGTACATTCTTTTCCCTTACTGTGAAACACGTTTATTCATTCAGGTACTCCTTTCTCACCCTTTTTATCTGGGACGTTAAACCCAGGCTTCTTTCCTTCCTTCTTTCTTTCTCATTTTTTCCATACTACTCATGCACTGCACTGTTCCGGAAAGGGGCACGCAAACCTCCCATCGGTAGCACTTTTGTGTTAGCTCACATTTCGCATTTAAAGAACTTCAGTCGTATGTTTACACGCCATTTTCAATGAGAGTATTTTACAGGGAGCTCTGCTATATAGTACTTCATACGCCCAACCTGTGCAGTCGACTTTATATTGAAACAACTGTATGCATTACTCCTTCGTTAATTTGTTAATACGTTGGAGGTATCGTCATTGTGTGCTATCGCTTACTCTTCTTAACACGACATTTAGCCCTCACGATGAGGTGAGCTTGTCGCTCACGCCATTCAGTGTCGGTTGTTTTCTCCAAAATCAGAAATAAATTGCAATTCACTGAACGAACTGTAGATGGTCACGTTGCTTGAATGCATAAATTTACAAATTTCACGGCGAATACCTCCTTCAATCATATTTCGTGCTCATTTTCGCCAGAATAACACAATATGGAAATGTTTCGATCTTATCACAGGAATAGAAACCGAGGAACGATTCGCCGGCCGGTGTGGCCGAGCGGTTCTAGGCGCTTCAGCCTGGAACCGCGCGACCGCTATGGTCGCAGGTTCGAATCCTGCCTCGGACATGGATGTGTGTGGTGTCCTTAGGTTAGTCAGGCTTAAGTAGTTCTGAGTTCTAGCGGACTGATGACCTCAGATATAAAGTCCCATAGTGCTCAGAGCCATTTTTCGAGGAACGGTTCTAGTCAAAGTAACTGCAAAACATGTGGATATTGCTGAAAGTCTCTATTACCCATTTATTTTGCTATTTTGGGACAACTTTAAATTAAGATTCTGGATTTTCGGTGATGCAGAAATAAATTTTTTGTGTTTTCTTTTCTTACGAGTATTATTTAGTGGATTACCGACAGTTACAAACAAATCGCGTATGGTTACAAAGTTCTCTAGAGTCACACGCTATGATAACTCTTTATTAGCATTGTTCCTAGGCGAGCCTCACAACAATTAAAGATCGCGGGACGTGCTGCGTGCGTTGCCTAGCAATTGTCTGCCTGGTGAACTTAATCTGTTGAGGTGCGTATCGGTGATTGTAGAAAAAGAATCTCCTGAAAAGTGAAGTGAGCTGCACATCTGTGATAGAAGGAGCTTAAGTCGTCGCCGAAAAAAGGTTGATTACTGAAGAGGGGCAGATATCAGAGGAAACCATGAAGCCAGTGGAGGTAAGTGACCAATAACTGTCTACACTCAGTCATTATCAACGTCGAAGCAGAAATCCCCGACTGTGTGCATCAGCCATAAGAAACGGCTACTGTTGAATGCTATTACCTCATACGTCGTAATCAGAATAATATAGAGCTTCGTATGTGGGGCTCACAGTCTCCAGCGTGATCGCCTATCACTGTATATAGAAATCTATACTTCGCAAGCCACCTTACGACGTGTGGCCGAGAGTGCTTCTGAATTCCCACCTTTCCTCCTATATTGCCGGCTTGAGTGGCCGAGCGGTTCTAGGCGCTACAGTCTGGAACCGCGCGACTGCTACGGTCGCAGGTTCGAATCCTACCTCGGGCATGGATATGTGTGATGTCCTTAGGTTAGTTACGTTTAAGTAGTTCTAAATTCTAGGGGACCGATGACCTCAGCAGTTAACTCCGATAGTGCTCAGAACCATTTGAACCATTTTTCCTCTTGTATTCGCGATTCGTGCTTGAGACGACCGCTTAATAATACGCTACTGTAATGTCTGTAATCAGTCAGAGTATCACACCATTATCATTTCAGGACAGCTGTAAGCGAGGAAATAATATCCTGCCCTATTCTCTCCGGAACTCAGTCTCTCCCAATTTCACAGCATCTTCTCCGTGTTGCACAACAACTCTTGTGCAGTCTCCTACTGGAGTTGAGCATTTCCTTAACACTCTCCCGCTTACTATACAATCCCGCGAGAGCACCTATCGATCTCCGTTGGATCTCCTCCAACTCTTCTATTATTCCAAGGATCCAGAGTGATCAGCAGTAGTGAAGAATTGCTTGGACAAAGGTTTTTGTAAGTATCTTCTTTTGTGGATGAATTGCACTTCCTCAGGACTCTTCTAGCAATCTCACCAGTCCACAGAGTAGATGCACTAATCGGGAATAGAAGTTGCTAAACTTTAACTCTCATGTCTCCCGCTCGGGTGTGTACATGTTTCTCCCAGCCGTAGTGAGTCTACGTCCGATGAAATGGTTCATCAGTAATTCTCCGACCTACCGCCATCACAGATAAGTTCTTTGCCGTATGTGCTACGCAGATAGATTTCCTAACATCCGGTGTCAATCAAATTAAACCTTTTCATAAACAGGACTGTTTAAATGCGATCCAAAGATTCCAGACTCACATGTAATGCGAATGTAGCACTGTAGTAGTAATATTAATATCCAGTTTAAGTTGGTTTTTCATTAAGTAAAGGCTGAATGTGCGATTACCACAAACAAATAGTGTTGAGTCCACAAGAAGGTGGGACTGCGTGGAAAATAAAAGATAAACCAGCTTTGAATCATCATCACTCTTTCCTCACAATATCAGAATTTTGTTTTCGGCTCAAGCATTGCGAAGAAACTAAGTTCAGACACCATGTTATGATCAGCTTAACAATAACATTATTGTTACTGAAAGTTATTTGAAATATTTTATACAGGTTGACATGCTCAGAAAAATACGTTAAATGTCGTTTTTTGCTGGAAAGTCGAGCTCCAGTACCTTGCACGTCGGTACTATGTCGAGTCAGTAATACATAATAACTTTCCTTCCTGTCAGGTACTATGTTCTAGCTAAGTACTATGAATAAGAAAACGATTTAGGGTTTTTGAATTTTATTTGCATGTTCCTGGAACCTCGATATTCAGCGTTTTATTCGGACACAACGATATATAAGTCACAGAACAGGTCTAAATGGACTATAATTGGTTAAACGCCCGTGAGTGTGTTGCGCATATATATATTAAAGGATCTACTAGCATAAAAAGCGCGTGTCAATGCCACCGTATTTATTCATCTTGCTACAGCTGCATTTTGTGTTGAGGTGTATATTGACAACGCAATGACTCAGTAAACGCAGCTAGCAGCTATTTTACGAATCTAAAATGTTTGTCCACTATATATTTGCTGTTGATACATTCACTGAAATTTACGACTAATGTAGTGAAGGTAGTTATTTAGCGTTGTCGATAATAGAATACATTCACTACTTAGGGAGATTTCACAGACTCAAAAAAGACGTTTCGAAGTGGATGATAATTGTGAACCATTTATTGTGTGGAAAAATAATAATTTTCCAATTAAAATAGTGAGTGATTTTGTTGAGTTCCAGGCACGAATTAGGAAGATGGAGACTTAATTACTAGGAATCAAACTGCTGACTAATGATCCTAAATTTTGCCAACAGATTAAAAGGATATCTAGAGCTGTGTTGGAACTTCAGCTTATTCGGTGGATCGCAATATAGCTGAAAGGAAAACATGGCCTTGGCAACTCGGTGACGCGGGGATCCGATAAAGATGTGCCACCCTAAGGATTCTCTATTCTCAGATGTACCAATCTGGCATCCGACTGAACTGACTTACGGAAATGAAATAAATATTAGCTGAGATCCCTGAACGGCTCGAAACGTAGGAAACTCCAGTGCATTAACCTCTCCGTCATCGTGTGCTGCTCTTCCTACTCGTCCACATTCAAAATTAAGCCGTAGCTGATTAAGATTGATATGGGTCGCTGGCCAATAGACGCATTAGCGAAACCAGTTTCGCTGCTCTGTCGGCGTCGCTAATATCAGCAAGTTACTAGTAGTCCTCTCATACGAAGGCTATTCCATTATTAAGGTCTGCTGGGTAGTAAAGTCTAAACCACAGAGGAAATCCGATGAAACCTTGCACAGATGTCTCCGGCAGTGTCCCACGTATGCTCGTCGATCGCGTCATGTCACTATTTTCAGCTGTGAGAGCACAAAGAGCAAGTAAAAGTGCACAGAAAATAATGGCCCCGCCAAGAACAAGAGCCTGCCGATAGATTTCGCCTTATTACATGCAGCTCACGTACCGTTACTGTTAGGGATTTCCTTCTTCTTCATGAGATTTCTGGCCACACACTGCAGCGGCAATGAAGTTGCTCCTGCAGCGTTTTCGATGAAAAGCGTTTGATCACCTGCCCTACAGCCCGTAATGGCTCCCTCTGAGTTTCATCTCTGCTCACATGAACCGCTCTCCATGAAGAAGAGTTGGTTTCACGTGGAACAGAGACGAGCACTGCGACACCTGCACATATCATCCACCACGTAGTCCCGACTAGACAAGACTGCAGACCAGCTTAGAGAATTTTCGGAAAGCGCAGGCAGCTGCCTTCTAAGGCTTGGGTATTGCAAATGCAGTACAAGGATGCGACGTTTGTCTAACGCTGAACGGTGACTATGTAGAGAAGTAGATGGATGGTGTTAGCCAAGTTCTGCGAACTGATGGATGTGGCGCAATGGTTAGCATACTTGACTTGCGATCCCGAGGACGACGGTTCAAACCCGCGTTCGGCTATCCGGATTTCTGGATTTCCGCGAGTTCCCTAAAACGCATCAGGCAAATGCTGGGATGGTTCCTTTGACAGGGCACGGTCGTCTCCCTTCTCCATCCTTCCATAATCCGAATGGATCGAAGTCCTCGCAGTTTGGTCCCATCCCCCAAACCAACCAACTCTTCCAAATAAATAATTTTTGACTATCACCGTGCTTTCCATTTTGCGACCGATCGGGTCTTTATAAAACAACAGCACTCGTACATTAATCTGTCAAATAGGCTGAAACCAACTGGGTCGTAGAGCAGACAACGTGTGGATTTATCCGAAACAGGCATAAATAGAACAGGCAACACCAATGTAGCTTTCCCTTGTAGGAGTTTTACTACTCGTTATATTTGGATTGGGTTTATTGAGCCACACTGCGAAAAACCTGGTACAAATACAAAATAATATATGCTGAGCAAGCAGAATATAAGCAGTGCAAACAATGATTTCAAATTATTGTACAATTTTCTTGAAGGGCCATGGTTTGTAGCTAATAAATATTCACATATCAGCTACAGACAGAATATACCAAACACAGCTCAGGAGAGAATGAGAAGCATACACATGGACAATATCACCTTTATGTAATCACAGTTAACAAAAATTTTATTTAATCATGTATTTTCCACCTGTAAATCAAAAAAATGTTTTGTATCCTCTTGAATCTTGAACTTACATATCGTACGTGAAACTTTTGAGTCCGTGGTCAATGTTTTTTTTCTGGGACCAAACAAGATTGAAATACTAATTTACAAAAATTCTTGATATTCACCAAATATTAGGACACACAGTACATATTTTACATCAGTACTCACACACGTTTCTCATCCTGGTAATGACTTATTTCCGCGGATTAATTTGCTGACGTTTACTTCTAAACTGTCGACTGATTTGTATATATATTTGCAAGTACCACAGAAAAGTACCTCAAATAGTAAGATAAAGATTCCCGTGATAGGCAAAGCAAATTTTACTGAATGCTCTCCTACACTTCAAACTGACACACATACATGTGACAGTTCAGCAACATAGTTACCAAATCCCTGTAAACAGGCCTCGGAGCCTTCCACCAGTCCTTCAATTACTCGATTATAAAAATCCACTCGTTGGTCACGGAATCTCTCCAGAACCTCAATGTGAATGTCTTCATCGCCGGAAAATGGCGACTTTCTTGAATCAGTTCCTCGATGGTCTGGACATTGTGTTCTTTGGTCGATGTCAATATCGATGTCCTTCCTTTCCTATCAGCGTCTTACACAGCTGATTAGCATTGGTTAAACTGATGACACCATTTCAATACAGCGGGACGCGTCATTGCATTATGTCCACACACAGCCAGAATTCACGGTCAGTTTGTGTGAAATTTAGATGTTTTGCCGACACGAATCGGACTGCCTCGCGCAGCTCAACTTTGGAGCAGCTTTCCAGTCGCCGTTCCATTTCTCTCTCAAAGCATGACGCAGTTATTATACGTACCGCAGTGTAGCTGTGTCTGCAGAAGGCTCAGGGCATGTACTGTCTTCTGATGGCGCACCAGTCTAGTTGTGCAGTGGTCGTAGCGTGGGACAACATGTGTTACTGCCTGAAGTCGCTGCGTTTCTGCTTTTTCGTGGAATTGAAAGAACAGTTCCTTTTTCTATGAGACAAATACATTTAGTGTACTGCATAACGTGAAACCCTTACATCCAGGCAGCGCACATCTGAATCAACTTCTCTCGGATGTATTCAGTATCTCAGGTGGACACGACACAAGGCATGGAGCATATTTACTGTTAGTGTTGGCTCAGGGTTTGGTGTTCTGGAGCATTTCCTCACTCGAAATGCATCGCTTTTGTCATTACATTCCACCTCTTCTTCCTCACTGTCTTCTGCGCCTTGTATTCTCTACTGTGAATGTGAATGTGTGTGTCGTTGCTGAATGTGTACAAAGTGCTGAATCTCTTAAGGTTTTTAAATAAAGCGTACGTTATTCACATTCTACACCTTTATTCTTCATGTCTACATCACCTCTGCTTGCACCCTTTCATTACTATTAAGGCCGGCCGAGGTTCAGGGCGCTACAGTCTGGAACCGAGCGACCGCTACGGTCGCAGGTTCGAATCCTGCCTGGGGGATGGATGTGTGTGATGTCCTTAGGTTAGTTATGTTTAAGTAGTTCTAAGTTCTAGGGTACTGATGACCTCAGAAGCTAATTCCCATAGTGCTCAGAGACATTTGAACCATTTGAACCATTACTATTAAAGCGAAGTCCTTGAGGGTAAACTTTAATTTTTGGAAAACAAATGAGACCTAGTCGGGAATGTATCGATGACAGAGAACACAATTGACGGATTGTTTCAGATGTCACAGCCCTCGTCTGTGTTCCATGTGTAGACGAACTCTCCGAATTCGTATTTTCTGTTTTTTGTGATTCTGTTTCTCACGCAACGACATAGTTACGATGGACACAGACATGTTACACGAAAAAAACTCGGAGCACTCTAGCGCCAGCGTATTTCAACTTCCATCTCCGATGCTAAAAAGTCAACCGAGTAATTTGCATGACATGTAATACCTCAACCGATATTGAGAACAGAATAAGAAATTTGGAGGCATCACTTTTCATCACGCTTTCGTACATCGAAAAAATTTATCTTTACATTGTTTTTCGCAAATAAGCGGTCTCTTATTCCATAGCGGAATTTATACACATGTACAACCCTAAATTACCTTTCTCTGTCCAAACCACGCTAACACTGCGATAAACAGCTTTCTTCAGTCAGATACTGAAACTTACGGGGAGATTGCAGAAACGGAACCAAGTGATGAACAGAAAATACATGGTGCAAAGTGCAACCTACAATCAGGCACAACAAGTTCAATTAATTATCTGACCTAGACCAAAACAAATAAAATTTGGATACAGAGTACGTGCTTATTGAGGACTGGGAAGGGTATTTCAGGATCTTCATGGTACAATAAAACAGTAACACTTGACGGAAGGGAGACCTTCAAGATCGTGCAGGAAACAGTTGCATTGTATTTCGATGTATCTGTAGAAAAACAGTTACCAGCCTCCTCCTCTCCTGAAACTTTCGAAACCTGCTGGAGCTTCTAATAGGTGCTTCTATTGGAGTGTAGTATTGAATTCTATGGTACACTAGAAGACCCAATCCTCTCCCCATTCTTCCTTGGCGAGTTTCGTCCTCTGCAACCCGATATCAGAGGATAGTAAATGACATTAATTACAGGGTGAGAAACACCGGCCTTGTTCGTCATCTGTTCGTCCTAGTCATTGTAAACTAATCCCAAGTGACCTCGTTTCCACGGAAAGGAGATTCATGTACCTCTTCGCTTAGTTGCAGTACCCGAATATTCATTTCACTGATCCATAGTCATTGCTGAACACATTCCTATACACATTTGGATTGTTACTCTATAGAACGTTCTAGAGCCTCGCGGGACGACCAGATTTGAGACACTCTCGAATCGCTATAGCTTCTACTGTAGAAAATGAGACATGTGGTGGAAGACGAAACTGCTTGGAATGTTTCAGCTTCTGGACAAGAAATACACGTCGTACTGCTGAAATCTCTTGAAAGAGCAAGCCATTAGTATAAACATAACAATGTTCGTCGAATAAGACAGGTGAACTGATTGTGCCAGAACAGTTTTTCGTAAAACCGTAGAAGAGAATCTCGAGGTTTACAAACAGATGTAGGAATGGAATACCAAGTGGGCCTATGTAGATATCAGATTGAATTCAACCGTAGGTGTTAAACACCGGATCTAAGGCTTAAATTAGTAAGGAATAATGACGCTACATATCCGATTTGGAACTTATGTGCGGAGGAAGTTATCTTACAACCCGTAGGAGGGTGATTAATCTACTGTTGGACTGCTGTCTGTCTAGGCCAATAAACCTCCTCGCGAGTTAAACAGAGAACTGACTCGTAGCGATAACGTATTAGTCCTTCTGGTGACAAACAGACCCGAAACATTTGAAACAGTTAACGCAGAACAGGGTATCAGCTATCATAATGTGGTTACTGCACCGATCATTTCAGCCGTAAACAGAAATATTAAAAAAGCTAGGAAGGTTTTTCTGTTTAGCAAAAGTGACAAAAAGCAGATTTCAGAGTACTTGACAGCTCAACACAAAAGTTTCGTCTCAAGTACAGATGGTGTTGAGGATCAGTGGACTAAGTTCAGAATCACCGTACAATATGCATTAAATGAGTATGTGCCAAGCAAGATCGTAAGAGATGAAAAAGAGCCACCGTTGTATAACAACCGAGTTAGAAAACAGCTACGGAAGCAAAGGGAACTTCGCAACAAAAATAAACATAACAAAAGCCTTGCAGACAAACAAAAATTACATAAAGTGAAATGTAGTGTGAGGAGGGCTATGCAAGAGGCGTTCAACGAATTCGAAAGTGAAGTTCTGTGTACTGACTCGGCAAAAAATCCTAAGAAATTTTGGTTTTATGTCAAAGCAGTAGGTGGATCAAAACAAAATGTCCAGACACGCTGTGACGAAAATGGTACTGAAACAGAGGATGACAGACTAAAGGCCGAAATACTAAAAGCCTTTTTCCAAAGCTGTTTCACAGAGGAAGACTGCACTGTAGTTCCTTCTCTAGATTGTCGCACAGATGACAAAATGGTAGATATCGAAATAGATGAACGACGGATAGATAAACAATTAAAATCACTCAAAAGAGGAAAGGCTGCTGGACCTGATGGGATACCAGTTCGATTTCACACAGAATACGCGAAGGAACTTGCCCCCCTTGTTGTAGCGGTGTACCGTAGGTCTCTAGAACAGCGTAGCGTTCCAAAACATTGGAAAAGGGCACAGGTCATCCCCGTATTCAGGAAGGAAAGTCGAACAGGTGTGCAGAACTATAGACCTATGTCTCTAACGTCGATCAGTTGTAGAAATTTGGAACACGTATTAGTTCGAGTATAATGACTTTTCTGAAGACTAGAAATCTACTTTGTAGGAATCAGCATGGGTTTCGAAAAAGACGACCGTGTGAAACCCAGCTAGCTCTATTCGTCCACGAGAATCAGAGGGGGTTCCTAGGTAGATGCCGTGTGTCTTGACTTCCGCAAGGCGTTCGATACAGTTCCCCACAGTCGTTTAATGAACAAAGTAAGAGCATATGGACTATCAGACCAATTGTGTGATTAGATTGAAGAGTTTCTAGAACACAGAACGCAGCATGTCATTCTCAATGGAGAGAAGCCTTCCGAAGTAAGAGTGATTTCAGGTGTGCCGCAGGGGAGTGTCGTAGTATCGTTGCTATTCACAATATACACAAATGACCTTGTGGATAACATCGGAAGTTCACTGAGGATTTTGGCGGATGATGCTGTGGTACATCGAGGGTTTGTAAGAATAGAAAATTGTACTGAAATGCAGGAGGATGTGCAACGAATTGACACATGGTGCAGGGAATGGCAATTGAATCTCAATGTAGAGAAGTGTAATGTGCAGCGAATACATAGAAATAAAGATCCTTTATCATTTAGCTACAATGTAGCAGGTCAGCAACTGGAAACAGTTAATTCCATAAATTATTTGGGAGTACGCATTAGGAGTGATTTGTAATGCAATGATCATATAAAGATGATAGTCGATAAAGCAGATGCCAGACTGAGATTCATTGGAAGAATCTTAAGGAAATGCAATCCGAAAACAAAGGAAGTAGGTTACAGTACACTTGTCCACCCACTGCTTGAATATTGCTCACCAGTGTGGGATCCGTACCAGATAGGGTTGATAGAAGAGATAGGAAAGATCCAACGGAGAGCAGCGCGCCTCGTTATAGGA
Source organism: Schistocerca serialis cubense (assembly GCF_023864345.2). NCBI lineage: Eukaryota > Metazoa > Arthropoda > Insecta > Orthoptera > Acrididae > Schistocerca > Schistocerca serialis. The sequence goes on from NW_026047573.1 coordinate 10,176,834, forward strand.
TCATTTAGTAATCGCGAAAGCGTTACGGAGATGATAGATAAACTCCAATGGTAGACTCTGCTGGAGAGACGCTCAGTAGCTCGGTACGGGCTTTTGTTGAAGTTTCGAGAACATACCTTCACCGAGGAGTCAAGCAGTATATTGCTCCTGTGGTGTCACCGCCAGACACCACACTTGCTAGGTGGTAGCTTTAAATCGGCCGCGGTCCATTAGTACATGTCGGACCCGCGTGTCGCCACTGTGTGATCGCAGACCGTTCTATGGGCGTGAATGTTTTGAATTATTTAGGTGTGCTTCAAATCTCTGTAGGCTGTTCAGTGAATTATCTGATGGTTTACAATTAGCAAGCGTGTCTGTAGAGCATTATACATGAGTTATGTAGGAGTAGTTTGTAGGTCTGTATGCTGTGGGGGCATGTCAAAGCGTGTGTTCTGTGATACATATACTCCATCCCTAAAAAAATTGCTCCCAAAGAAATAAAGTACACTCACTGTTCCTTCCATCAGCCTAGAGAAACCTGAGTTCTTTCATCACCCACTCCCCTAGGAAGTCCCCCACATGAACCGTGGAGTTTGCCATTGGTGGGGAGGCTTGCGTGCCTCAGCGATACAGATAGCCGTACCGTAGGTGCAACCACAACGGAGGGGTATCTGTTGAGAGGCCAGACAAACCTGTGGTTCCTGAAGAGGGGAAGCACGCTTTTCAGTAGTTGCAGGGGCAACAGTCTCGATGATTGACTGACCTGGCCTTTTAACACTAACCAAAACGGTCTTGCTGTGCTGGTACTGCGAACGGCTGAAAGCAAGGGGAAACTACAGCCGTAATTTTTCGCGAGGGCATGCAGCTTTACTATATGGTTAATGATGGTGGCGTCCTCTTGGGTAAAATATTCCGGAGCTAAAATAGTCCCCCATTCGGATCTCCAGGCGGGGACTACTCAGGAGGACGTCGTTATCAGGACACAGAATACTGGCGTTCTACTGAACGGAGCGTGGAATATCAGATCCCTCAACCGGGCAGGTAGGTTAGAAAATTTAGAAAGGGAAATATGTAGGTTAAAGTTAGATATAGTGGGAATTAGTGACGTTCGGCGCAAGGAGGAACAAGATTTTTATTCAGGCGAATACAGGATTATAAATACCAAGTCAAATAGGGGTAATGCAGGAGTAGGTTTAATAATGAATAAAAAAAATAGGAATGCGGGTAAGCTACTACAAACAGCATAGTGAACGCATTATTTTGGCCAAGATATACACGAAGCCCACGCCTACTACAGTAGTACAAGTTTATATGCCAACTAGCTCTGCAGATGACGAAGAAATTGAAGAAATGTATGATGAAATAAATTATTCAGATAGTGAAGGGAGACGAAAATTTGATGGTCATGGGTGACTGGAATCAGGTAGTAGGAAAAGGGAGAGAAGGAAACGTAGTAGGTGAATATGGATTGGAGCTAAGAAATGAAAGAGGAAGCCACCTGGTAGAATTTTGCACAGAGCACAACTTAATCATAGCTAACACTTGGTTCAAGAATCATGAAAGAAGGTTGTATAAACGGAAGAACCCTGGAGATACTTAAAGCTTTCAGTTAGATCATATAATGGTAAGACAGAGATTTAGGAACAAGGTTTTAAATAGTAAGACATTTCCAGGAGCAGATGTGGACTCTGACCACAATCTATTGGTTAAGAACTGTACATTAAAACTGAAGAAACTACAAAAAAGGTGGGAATTTAAGGAGATGGGACCTGGATAAACTGACTTAACCAGAGGTTGTACAGAGTTTCAGGGAATGCATAGGGGAACAATTGAAAGGAATGGGGGAAAGCAATACAGTAGAAGAAGAATGGGTAGCTTTGAGGGATGAAATAGTGAAGACAGCAGAGGATTAAGTAGGTAAAAGGACGAGGGCTAGTAGAAATCCTTGGGTAACAGAAGAAATGTTGAATTTAATGGATGAAAGGAGAAAATATAAAAATGCAGCAAATGAAGCAGGCAAAAAGGAATACAAACGAGATCGACAGGAAGTGCAAAAGGGGTAAGCAGGGGTGGCTAGGGGACAAATGTAAGGATGTAGAGGCTTATCTCACCAGTGGTAAGATAGATACTGCCTACAGGAAAATTAAAGAGACCTTTGGAGAAAAGAGAACCACTTGTATGAATATCAAGAGTTCAGATGGAAACCCAGTTCTAAGCAAAGAAGGGAAAGCAGAAAGGTGGAATGAGTATATAGAGGGTCTATACAAGGGCGTGTACTCGAGGACAGTATTATGGAAATGGAAGAGGATGTAGATGAAGATGAAATGAGAAGACTGCGTGAAGAGTGTGACAGAGCACTGACAGATTGAGTCGAAACAAGGCCCCGGGAGTAGTCAACATTCCATTAGAACTACTGACAGTCTTGGGGGAGCCAGTCCTGACAAAACTCTACCATCTGGTGAGCAAGATGTATGAGACAGGCGAAATACCCTCAGACTTCAAGAAGAATATAATAATTCCAACCCCAAAGAAAGCAGGTGTTGACAGATGTGAAAATTACCGAACTATCAGTTTAATAAGTCACGGCTGCAAAATACTAACGGGAATTCTTTACATACGAATGGAAATCTAGTAGAAGCCAACCTTGCGGAAGATCAGTTTGGATTCCGTAGAAATGTTGGAACACGTGAGGCAATACTGACCCTACGGCTTAGCTTAGAAGCTAGATGAAGGAAAGGCAAACCTACGTTTCTAGCATTTGTAGACTTAGAGGAAGCTTTTGACAATGTTGACTGGAGTACTCTCTTTCAAATTCTGAAGGTGGCTGGGGTAAAATAGAGGGAGCGAAAGGCTATTTACAATTTGTATAGAAACCAAATGGCAATTATAAGAGTCGAGGGGTATGAAAGGGAAGCATTGGTTGGGAAGAGAGTGAGACAGGGTTGTAGCCTATCCCCGTTGTTATTCAATCTGTATATTGAGCAAGCAGTGAAGGAAACAAAAGAAAAATTCGTAGTCGGTATTAAAATCCACGGAGAAGAAATAAAAACTTTGAGGTTCGCCGATGACATTGTAATTCTGTCAGAGACAGCAAAGGACTTGGAAGAGCAGTTGAACGGAATGGACAGTGTCTTGAAAGGAGGATATAAGATGAACATCAACAAAAGCAAAACAAGGATAATGGAATGTAGTCTAATTAAGTCGGGTGATGCTGAGGGAACTAGATTAGGAAATGAGGCACTTAAAGTAGTAAAGGAGTTTTGCTATTTGGGGAGCAAAATAACTGATGATGGTCGAAGTAGAGAGGATATAAAATGTAGGCTGGCAATGGCAAGGAAAGCGTTTCTGAAGAAGAGAAATTTGTTAACATCCAGTATTGATTTAAGTGTCAGGAAGTCATTTCTGAAAGTATTCGTATGGAGTGTAGCCGTGTATGGAAGTGAAACATGGACGATAAATAGTTTGGACAAGAAGAGAATAGAAGCTTTCGAAATGTGGTGCTACAGAAGAATGCTGAAGATTAGATGGGTAGATCACATAACTAATGAGGAAGTATTGAATAGGATTGGGGAGAAGAGAAGTTTGTGGCACAACTTGACCAGAAGAAGGGATCGGTTGGTAGGACATGTTCTGAGGCATCAAGGGATCACCAATTTAGTATTGGAGGGCAGCGTGGAGGGTAAAAATCGTAGAGGGAGACCAAGAGATGAATACACCAAGCAGATTCAGAAGAATGTAGGTTGAAGTAAGTACTGGGAGATGAAGAAGCTTGCGCAGGATAGAGTAGCATGGAGAGCTGCATCAAACCAGTCTCAGGACTGAAGATCACAACAACAACCCCTATGACGTGGTGGTGGTGGTACGCCTCCTTTTTCAGCAATTTCCTTACGTTGGTGGCGAAGATGCTAGTGACGTTTTCTTACTGTCAGATTTCACACTTGGCGCCTGATCCTAGGAGGATGTGGTGGTCAGGTGGATGAATTTAGTACAAGTGTCCTTTCTTTAAGCGCAATTTTCGTCGGTTGGCAAGGAAAGTGCAATCGACGTTTCTTTACTGACAGAATTCAAACTCGGCGAGGGTTCATAGGAAGAGGTGGCAGTCTGGTCCTCTAAAAGTATTTGAAAGTAGGTAGTTTAACACCTTTGATTACGCATATGAAATTGTAAATTGAATTACTTAATATGATTAAAATTGAAATGGAATTAAGTACTTAATTAATAGGTTACATGCGCGATGTAGGTGCTAGCATATTTACAGAAGACTATGTTCGTTGCGTGTATGGAGGGGGCGATCAGGGGTGTGTGATGCAAGCGGTCGGAAGTCCGCGCGGCGCGTGTCAGGTTACAATGTGCGAGAGGGAGAGGGAGAGGGGAGGCAGAGTCAGCTAGCTTAGCGAGGGGTCTCGTACCGACATAACGTGCTCTTGTACAGTCATGGCTCATTCAACCATTGAGCAAACTTTAGCGCCAAAATGTAGCACGGTTTTCTCGGTGGCATAGTAATAAAAATAATAAATGATAATGAATAACAATGAATAATAAAAGATAATGAATAATAATAATGAATTGCTTTTAGCTGGTCACGTGATAGAACTTTGTAGCAAACATCTCGGGCCATTGGGTGACGTCAGGGAAGAATCCAGTGTCCCGAAAAAGACTTTAGCGCGAAAGGTGTTCTTTCGTCCGTGACAGACATGTGGTGGGACGCGGACCGATCAGCGGGTGTCTGACGTGAATATGCAGCTGTTCAAACCTGTCCAGAAAAACAACTTTGCCGCCAAAAGTTAGAGCGTGCATTCCCTGACCACCGCATGCTGGATCGAACGGCCGACCATTGTGATGTAGCCATGGACAGGTTCCATCCTATGCAGCATGAAGTGCTCGCCAAAACAAGTTTACTTAAGGCGAGTGGTAAGGCGGGCTCCGGGACGCTGGTAGCCGGGGGCTGGTCGCTGCCTAGCTGGCAAATTCATATTTATGGCGACTTTTTCTGGAGGCTTAGCTTACTGGTCATAGCCGAATTGACCTATCTTTCCGCCAAAAGCCGCCATCTTGAATGACTTCACGGCGGCGTTCTCTGGTGGCAGTGGTATGAACTAACACAGTTGGACTGTATACACATGAGCATGACATAAATGATAATAAATAATAATAAATGATAATCATTCTCAATAAATGATAATAATAATGAATAATAATAAGAAAGACAAGTACGGTTTTCCACGCATTATCGTGTTGGGATTTGAATTTGGCACCAATTTTTTCTTGAGGGTTAGTGGCCATAGCCCAGCTGACCTATTTTCCCGCCAAAATTCAAAATTCCCTCCATTTTTTCTGGGGTTAGGTTAGTGGACATATCTCAATTGACCCATCTTCTTTCCAAATGCAGCCATCTTGGACGACGTCAGCAACGCCATCTTGAATAAATTTGGCAACAATGGAAAGTGGGGTGACACATACCTTGTTCTACTACTAACGTCTTTCTCGTAACATTTGCCAGTGGAGTTTATCATCCCCGAAACTCTCTCTCGCCAGGTGACCGATCCCGTGATGGAACTCCCCACCCTTCTTTGGATCCTCTCTATCTCCTCTGTCTGTCTTACCTGATAGGGATCTGAAAGAGATGACCAATACTCAAGAATCGGGCGAACAAGCGGCTTATAAGCCACTTCCTTCGTGAGTAAGTTACATTTCCTGAAGTCTTCCGATGAATCTTAGTCGTGTGTCTGCTTTATGCACTAACTGTTTTGTATGGTCATTCCACTTATGATTGCTCTGGATAGTTACGCCTAGATATTTTACGGCAGACGCTGTCTCCAGCTGTTTGTCACCAACAGTGTAGCTGTACAGTAGTGCATTTGTTTTCGTATGTATGCGCAATATGTTACATTATCAGAGCCAACTGCCACCGTCTGCACCATTCATCAATTCTCTGCAGGTCGTTCTGCAAATTCTTACTGTCTTCTGGCGTTGCTACTTCTGTCTAAAGAACTGCATCATCTGCGAGTAGCCTTAAAGAACATCCGACGCTCTCTGCTAGAGTATTTATTTCAATTATGAACAACAAAGGTTGTATCACACTTCCCTGTGGTACTCCAGATTTTATTTTTACATCTGTCGATTTAGTTCCATTAGGAGCGACGTGTTGTGTTGTATCTGCAAGAAAGTCTTGAATCCAATCGCAGGTCTGCTGCGATACTCCATAACCTCGTATTTCTTTTCATTTAACGGCAATGCGGGACGGTGTGAAATGCCCTACTGAACTCCAGGAACACTGCATCAACCTGAGCGCCGTTGTCCACTGCGCTGTGGATCTCATGGAGGAACAGAGCGAGCTGAGTTTCATAGCGTCTCTGTCTGCGGAATCCGTGTTGATTTTTGTAGAGGAGCTGTTCATTTCCCAGGATCGTCATAATTCTTAAGCATTTTTTGTGATGGTACGCATCACAAATAATCGAGGCTGCGTTACCTGTAATGCGAAATTTTTGGAACCGGTGTTTTAAGGTCCACGGCTGCTACTGAGAACAGTAGGCAAGCTCGAAGAAGTACAAAACTGGGCAGCTTCTGTGCTACTGAACTCCACGGAGCTGCTCCAATTAACCACTGGAAGCAACTGAGGAAGACGGGGCCTCTCCCGTCAGTTTTGTATCGCAACACACTAAGCACCCACCGGCAGAAAGAAGTACCCGTATCCAAACTAACCGAAGTGACGCTTAAGATTTGTTCTGGGCTGCAAGGGTTCCCTGGAGTGGCGGGCACTCGTCGAAAGGGGACAGAATGCTGTCCATCCGCCAAGAAGTAGCCGTGGTCTCTAATGGAAAATAACGGCCGGAACAGCCTTTGTGGCTGTTCACCATATTTCAAGTTATTATGGATATCTCCTCTGGTTAGGCAAGCCTACGATGATATTCGACTGCAGGGGAAAATTAGTTTCATGTGGCTTAATCGAGGATTAATTTCATCGTCGTTGAGTATTAACCCTATCGACCTCTGTGATATATCAAAGGATTTGTAAATTTCCGTATAGGTTGCATCAACTGTCAGAAGAGTAAAATGTATTCTGTTATGTTATTCTCTCTCTTCATTAGATGGGCTGGACATGGTGGCAGTCATTCCTTCTGCACAATTTACGGTAGGCTAGAGAAAGGTCTATCTATGGTGTCTACACGTGTACCTCGGCAGGACGAAACCTAGAAGCGAATCTCCATGCTCATGAAACGCTTCAGTATATGAAATTACAAAGGAAATAGATGACACAAAATAAATATTATTTCTGAAAAGACGGTAAGCTGTAAGTTGATATAAACACAGTCAACAATGTAACATAGAATTAACTTTTCAAGGAACTCCTCGATAGAACAGGAGTAGTGACCCATTAGGAAGCTCTTAAGTTTAAATTTGAAAGAGCGTGGATTACTGCTACGATTTCGAATTCTTGAGATAGCGTTTTCAAAATGGATGTAGCAGAATATTGTACGCCTTTCTGCACAAGATCAAGGAGTTGCGATTCAAATGAAGGTTGAATTTCTGTTAGTATTACTTGAATGAAAGCTGCTAGCTCTTGGGAGTAGGTTGATACTGTTAACAAGAAACGACATTTAAGAATATAATTAGTGAGCCAAAACATTATGACCACCTGCTTAATAGCTTGTCTCTCCGTCTTTGCAATAAATCACTGATTGTGCGTATCAGAGATCCGACAGTTTGTTGGTAGGTTGGTGGAGGTGTGTGGCATTGGATATCTAAGCACAGGTCATGAAATTCGCGTGAATAACGGCCACTGACTTGCGTACGCTGTGATGGCACTCGATAGCGACCCAGATGCGTTCCATAGGAAAACATCAGGCGAATTTGATCACCGAGACATCAACGTAAATTCGTTATAATGCTTCTCAAAACACTGTAGCACGGTTCTGCTTCCGAGACGGACAGTTATACAAAGATTGCATCGCCGTCGGGGATGACGTTAAGCATGAAGGGATGCAGGCTGTTCGCAGCTGTCAGCGTGCCTTCGGTTACTACCACAGGTCCCATGCAAGCGCTGGAGAATGTCTTCCATAGCATAATACTGCTCCCACCGGCATGTGTCCGCGCCGTGCATGTCTAGTTGCCATTCACCTCGATGACGGTGTTTGTGGAAGCGACCATCGACGTAGTGTAGCACATATATGATTCACCAGAAGAGCCGACAGGTTCCATTTCCGACGGTCGAATCCCGATTGTCCCGTGCCGACTGCAGTCGTAATTGACGATGTCATTTGGTCAACATGTGATCACGCAGGGTGGTCTGCTGCGGTGCGCTGTGTTCAACGATGAACAGTGTGCTGCGAAACACTTGTGCGTGCACCAGCACTCTGGTCTTCCGACAGAGATGCCACAGGTCACCCTCTATCTACTTTACAGAGAACACAAGCCTCCGAAACCCACCTCCTATCAAGTGTCGTGGACGTCCAATCATTTAGTGCCTACTGGTAGCTTCACTGTCATACCTCGTTCCGTAGATGTTCACTACAGTAGCACCTGAACATTCGACCAGCTTCGCCATTTTCCAAACACTCGTTCACAGCCTTTGTGTAATGGTAATCTGACGTTTGTCACTTAACTCAATGGATTTCCCTATTTGCTGCCCGTATCTTTGCTAGCGTCATCTCCCGTTCGCGTCCGTTCCCCTTAGGTACTTTTGTTACCACTTCACATGCCCACAACGGCATTAGGCGACATCCAGCGTCGCGGTGGGAATTGGTCAAAGTATTTCGGCTCTTCAGTGTACACTGAGACACCAGTGTCAGAATATCCAACATAATGAAAAGGAGTCGGCTAGAAGTTCGCGAACTTGCACCACTTTTTGTCCGAACCGCCCGTTTCTGAGCCAAAAAATACCCTTTGAGAATGGGAAAAGTTATCCCTAAATATAATACCATACATCGTGAGTGAAAGTCACTGAAGTAGACTACTGTGAGTGACGAACTATCACTTACTTCAGGTACTGTTCTGATAGTAAGAAAGGCAGCATTAAATCTTTGAACAAGATGCACGACAGTTCTTTCTCACTGTGTAATTAGGACGTCGAGATTTGTTGAATTGTGTGTTAGAAAGTGTAATAATGAGTCTTATTGTGATTGAGTGTTAGTTTATTTTCTACAAGCCTTGAACTTTTATCTCGAACTGTACTGTTTCAAAAAGTGCCTATGTTGCCCACAACATCCGTTACTACCAAGTTGTGCCATCAGCAAACAGAAATATTTTAGAAGGTGCATCATTTATAGAAATAAGGAACAGGAGTGGCGCGTCACAGATCCCTGGGGCACCCCACATTTAGCCATGCCCCTCTCGGACCCCACATCACAGCCATTCTCAGTACTGTGGAGAATGACCTGTTGCTATCTGTTCTTACAGTAAGATGTGACGCTATTGTGAGCCACTCCTCCCCGTTTGTTTAATCCATCCAGTACCTCGCAAAGAAAAGCGAATATAGCATTCACAGTTGTTGAACCACCTCGCGCCATTCGAGAGTGGAATGGCAGAGAATTAGTATGAAAATGGTTCGATGAACCCTCTGCCAGGCACTGAAGTGTGAATTGCAGAGTAGCCATATAGATGAAGGGAAACATTGTATCTGTCCTGTCACTCTTATTCCTTAATGAGATTTAAAATATTCTTCTATCGTCAGATTACTATCTCTGTGTAGTTCGTAATTATATAAAACATTTGTCTGAGTACAAAAATTTGTGCATAGTGGTCTGAAAGGCCATTCAGCATTTTATTGATAGAACGCGTATCTAGTAATAAAGAATAAATAAAAATATCTATTGAGAGGCACCCACATGCCTTGCTCATACTGTGGCATCAAGCAGTCAGGCCTGCAAGGTGAGTGGTCTGCCAAGCGAGTGGATTTATTTTTATTTATCGAGCAACATCAATGACTGATTATGAGCTCTAGTACCCACAATTAAGCTACAAATTATTTACGTAACGGAAACTGATAACGCATATCTGACTATTATTAATATACACAACTATGATTGTTTACTACGCTCTGGCAATACCACATTTTCTTTCTTACCCATCGGCTTTGATCAACACGTGGCTATCGCACTGAATATGAATGGCGCACACACAAATTCTGGATGTCATGACTACACACTGTTCGAAGAACAAGGCCACCATTCTTTTTCTTTTCGCTATCTTATTTATTCCGATAAATTCTATTATGATTCAGAGATAACCTAAACACACCATTACATTTTATACATCAATTACACATGAGAAACTCCGCCCAGTGCTCATGGCTTTACATTGGTGATTCTCTATCTTATGTTCTCGTAATTATCTAACACTACAGTGCACTTTCTGGATAGGATGGTGCATCTTTTGTTATATCTCCCATTTCGACTCTCACACCCATCATAACGAAAATTTACTCCAGACCGAGCGGTACAAAAAGGAACATGCATAACCCACTGCCTCTGAACCTATCTTGCTACACTCCCATGCAAACCACACATACATAAATTACATGAAGTACATCACACTGGCAACATACAATACATCACAAAGAATAGTCACAATGTTAGAATCACTTCACTTTCAGCTTTCCCACTTCAATTAGTATTCATCCCAGTTTCACACGACACTGCCCCACTTCGTATCTTTTCTTTCCTACTACGAACTCTTGGAGGATATATGCACGTCTCCCTGTGCAGTGCAAGCCAAGTGGCGTTTCTGGATAGACGGCTGACTCACCTTGCTTCTCTCTCAGAGTATTAGAGTTTGAATCAAGCGTCACACGGAAACGTATCACGCAAAGTAATATTAAGAACATGTGCGTCACACACGCGAGTCCTCAACTGATACCACGGACGAGTACTTCTCTTTATCCTTTGTCTCATACACAGATTGAGACTCATTCAGTACTCACCACGTGGAAGTACTCGTCTCCAATTTCAAGTCCTCCATACGCCATTTCTTAAATATTTCCAACTTATAGTGCACACGTCAGTAATTCAGCTTAACTTTAGCACTCTGAAATATTTCAACTTACTACTAGCACTCGCAAGTATTTCAACTTATTGCTACACGTGGTTTCATTGTGACTGTTGGTCACTTCCGAAGATTACTACGATCCCCTTAATATTACCTGCCTCTCATTTAATTCTCCCCCCAAAAGTTCCTGAAATAGAGAAATTATTATATTTCACATCCACACCATTCTCTCCACTCTTTTGTCTTTACAGAGCACACCTAAGACAGGTCTTACCAACACAAGATCCAGCGCCCGAGTCCTGAAACATGGCCATTCTTCAGGTCAGCTCGCACCTTCGTCCAGGTAGGGGAGCACCATGCTACCGTATTGGCCAGCCACATTTCAGGCGCTCAAAGCTCAGGTAAATTTCATCTCTTTGGTTCGACCAAAGTTGACCAAAGGTGACCAAAGGACCGTCTCAAAGATGATCATATATTGCACATTCAAAATCTGCAGTTAGCAGACGACCATACATTCATTCATTTCACAGATCTCACAAAAATGGATGCAGGGATTTATTTTGTGGGAGTGCACGTGTGATCAATCAAATAAATAAATTGTCCTCCTTTCCTACACTGGTATCCGGCTTCGGTGTATTTCACTATGATTGTGCTACTGTTCACCTGCACCCTGGTTGGAAGAAATACAGGTTGCATCAAATCATACGAATGTAGGAGATTCGCAATAACCTTTTTCTTGCACAGTAACACGCAAAACTCATATCGAAGTCACCACATGAACTAATTTCATGGAGGATACTTCCTATAAAGTGGACCATGAAAACTCTCTAGATTGAGCAGACATATTGTGAAGTCAGAGTTAATGGGGCCTATAAATAACTATAATTAAAATCTTTGTTTCACTAAATTCAATTACTCCAGCACAACATTCAAATACCCTTTCAGTGTAGTGTTTTGATACATCTATGGACTCAAATGGAATACATGATCACGGCCCCACTCCACAAAGAAATCCTTGAAAAACAGCCAGCTAATCTGTATCCTGGTAAAGGAAGCCTCTGAATTGTCACACTATTTAAGTGGTGCTCCGATGTACCAATATTTCAGAGTCCACATGTATAAGCAGTTCACTATATCTCTAATACCTCTTATATTTTCATAAGCTATGTTAATTCGTTCGCTACTTAGATGACTGACCTCCTTCGAGGGTACTTTCTTTGTCAGAGAGTCTTCCTTTAAGCAGAGGATACCTCATTTAACTTCAGTCTAAAACAGGTGCAGCTCTAACGCCAACTACTGCAGTAGTTTTCTCAAGAGCAATCCCACTACCACCCACTACACTGCCACCTATAAGCTTTGCCAACCTCCCCTTCCCATATCTACTAAGTTGCAGAACACGCCTAGTGAAACCCAATCTATCGATAGGGTCTACAGGCACCTGTACAATCTGAACTGTGCTCTCCACCATCAGTGCCTTCTCGAGCCCCATGTTGACACGCCTAACAACGACATTCTTTTCCAGGTCAGCACCTGAATCATACTCCCCCTCCATATCAAGACTATCCCCAACCCCCTCACACGATTCACCAACTTCTCATGTTTCACAAAATTCTTCATAATTTCCCTAAGTTAACTGTCAGTTGAGACAATCCTGCACTAGGTTTCGCAATGCTGGTGACCTGGTACTCACTCCCCAACATTTCCTGCTGGTCTATACATCTGCCATGAGAGCTTTTTAGTAGCAGAACCTCCTATTTGAAACTGCAGCTGTGTTAGCGACCTTAGCTGCTGAGTGTGCTGCGCATTTCCTACACATACAGCTACAAGAGGCTCCTTCCCATTAAACTCCGACGTTTCATAAAATCTATTGGCGATAGGCGAAATACAACTGTCTGAATATCTCCTCCTCCTAGCGGCCTTCTTATCAACTGCCAGCTCCCATACCCAAACACCATTCTCCTCCCTAATCCTACCTAGTTCCTCCTTTGCGTTTTGTAACTGCACCTCAAGAGTACCTACCTTACTCTACTGCTTCACCATTAATTTATTTCTGCTACAAAGTCTACGTTTCCGGGAGAGCATATCGCTAGAATGCCCGCTGTTTCCCCCTCACTCCCCCCCCCCCCCCCAAGTAAAATATTTTAATCAACTCTGTTACCGGAACCCACTACTTTCAAACCTACGACAAAGTCCACTCTTTTAACTCTTAGGCGTTTAGTTTTTTTCAGTATCTGTAAAAATTTTACTATGTTACCTAAGTTCAGTTACTGCAGTAGAAGGATTTTAAAACTAATACTAGTTACCTCGAATTTTGCACTCTGCTAAGAAAGAAAACTTATTAATACTAAACCACTACTAATAGCAAAATCAGGAAAAAACAAAAATTCAACACTCAACGAAACTAAACACAGCGAAGCGGATGTTTCCGAAAGTTTATTCATCCTTCATTTCTCGAGAAACAGCACGAGACACCGTTGAAAAGTACTAAATTTAGTAACATAATACAGTGCACAGACAAGTTTGTCAGTACTTTAGAACCACTACAGATGCGACCGCATGCCACGAAGTGTAAACACACTCACTCTACTCTGCAACGCCCCCACAAAGCTATCTCTCAGGTCAGAAACACGTCATGAAGCGCACAGCATCCTCCGAGCTACACGCGTTAGTGATAGTAATAATATTCAAACATTAAAGAAATTTCAAATGCTCTTGCTAACGTACAACACTGAAATTATTTACAATAAAACAAACAATACCTTGAAGAAATTCAGCCCGCTGGGACTACCTCGATACGACAAGCTATTTGCTTTTACTGTAATAAGAAAGGCCATGTTCAGAGTGTTTGCCAGAAAAATCTCAGATCGGACACTCACAACCATTCTAGGCCCTTTGCTTCGCGCCGAAATCGAACCAGGGTTACTCAGGCCCGCGACACTTCTCCCATGGAAATTCATATAGTTCATGCCACGCCGCCCAGTGCCACTCTCTCTAACAGTGACTGTTCGTCCCACAAATAGTGTGCGTCGACATCGCCGGAACTGCCTTCAAGTCGCAAGTGACTTTGTACCAGTGTCAGTTCACGTTCCACGAGACGGTCGCTCTTGTCAGCAGGACAATAAACTTTTTGTAGACTTGGACATTAACGGCAAAGCGATACCATTCCAGCTCGATACCGGAGCTGCAGTTTCACTGATCAATCAAGACACAAACTGCTGGGCACACCTCCGTTGCGTGCCGCACATGTTACGTTAACTACCCGTTCAGGTCAAGAAATTCCTGTGTTAGGACAGTGCAGCCTTCTTGCAACATACAAAGGACAAACAAAACTTGTGTCATTTTACGTCCTTCTTTCTTCTTCTGCAGTGAACTTGTTTTGTTTCGATTCATTTCAGTTGTTTAACTTGTCTATAGTAAATCAGGTCCTATCAGCGAACTAGACTGTGCCTTCAGACAGTGTTTCTCGTCTATGTGAAGAATTTGCAGACATTTTTGCACCGGGCATCGGTTGCGCTAAGAAATATAAACTGGAATTTTTCAGAGCGCGCAATGTTCCCCACGCATTGCGTGATGAGGTTGCAAAAATATTACACGATTTGGAATCACAAGGAGTAATTGAACGTGTGCAGACTTCTCTTGGGCATCACCCTCAGTAATTTTGCAAAAACCTTCGGGAAAACTTAGACTTTGTGTGGTATTCAAGGCAACAGTGAATCCACAACTAGTGATTGCAGCTTTTCCTTTACCCCGCCCGGAAGATCTTTTCGACAAACTGTGCCCGGGCAAATATGTTTCGAAGTTCGACCTAGCAGATGCATACTTGCAAATACCGGTGGACGAAGAATCCCAGCGCGTTTTGGTGGTTAACACGCATCTTGGTTTGTATCAATTCAAACGACTGCCATTCGGGTGTGCATCCGCCCTGCATTGTTTCAGCAATATCTACAACCTTTTTGTGCGTCGGTCCCTACTGCAGCAAACTATCTGGACGATATTGTGATCTCCGGAAAGATGGAAGAAGAACATTTAGCCACTCTCAGAACATTATTTCAGGTCTTGTGACATAATCGTCTTCCCTTGCGGAAGGACGAATGTGTGTTTTTTGCTCATGACTTGCCATACCTGGGCCATGTACTCAACGCCCAAGGCATACATCCTAGTCCCACGCACCTACGTGCCATACAAGACTTTCCTTCGCCGCAGAAGTTGAAGCAGCTATAGAGAGTGTGCTGGGAAAAAAATTAAGTATTATCACACATAAGTGCCGCATGCCTCTTCCATTTCAGCTCCTCTTCATCGCTTACGCCGTAAAGGTGTTCCATTCGTCTGGACGACAGAATGCGAACGCGCCTTTCGCCGGTTGAAATCAGCATTGCCTTCCAAATACTTGCCATACGCCATTCGATCCCCGGAAACCCGTTTTGTTGATGGTGGATGCATCGGATTTCGGGATCGGTGCTGTGCTTCCGCACAATGATGGATCGCACGATCGCCCTATTGCCTTTGCGTGCAAATTGTTATAGTCTGCGCAGAGAAATTATTCACAGATCGAGAAAGAAGCATTGGCTCTCGTATTTGGTGTTACAAAGTTTCATGACTTCTTGTATGGTCGTCACTTTACCATAATCACAGACCACAAACCAAGTTTTCATCCGAACAAGGCTGTATCTCCACGTAAAGCGCAGAAATTAATTCGCTGGTCTATTTTCCTCTCGCAGTACCGCTACGATATCTTCTATCGGTCCACTGCTAAGCACGGAAACGCCGATGCGTTGTCCCGTTTGCCTGCTGCTGAGGATAGGGCATTCGATTCCTCCGAACTTGCTTGCATGTTCATTGATTCGGAAACCGAAGACGTGGTCGAATCGTTTCCGATTGATTTTCGTCGCGTAGCTACAATCACAACTGCCGACCCTGTCCTTCGTACCGTTCTGCGTTTTGTTGTTACGCAATGGCCCTTGTCAAAGTCACGGATCGGGGATTCGTTGGTTCGCCGATTTTTTGCTCACAAGGAGAGACTTTGTTCGCCTTGATGTTTTGCTGTTGCGTTCTGATAATGATCAGTCCAGGGTCGTGGTATCACGTTCGTTACAGTCCTCTGTCTTAAAGCTTCTCCACCAAGGGCATTGGGGTACAGTGAGAACGAAACCACTTGCTCGTCAGCACTGTACTTGGTTCGGAATCGATGCCGCGATTACGAATATGTGCTCTTGTTGCGTGGTGTGTGCCGAACAATAATCAGCACCACCGCGGAAATACTTTGCATGGCCAAAAGCCACTTTCCCTTGGCAACGCTTACACGTCGATTTTGCTGGTCCATTCTGGAATGCTCGATGGTTGGTTGTGATAGATTCATTCAGTAATTTTCCTTTTGTTGTCCAGATGTCTTCCACGACATCACTGCCACCATCCAAGCGTTATCTGCTATCTTTTGCATTGAAGGTCTTCCACAGACAATTGTATCCGCCAATGGCCCACAATTCATGTCCACAGAATTTCAGTCATTCTGCAAGGCCAATGGTATTCAACATCTGACGTCCGTGCCGTTTTCGCCACAGTCCAACGGTGCAGCTGAACGATTGGTCAAGTCACCGATGTTGAAGTTGAAAGAGTCGCATTCTCGGGAGGAGGCGTTATTGCTCTTCTTGTCCTCGTATCGCTCTCAGCCCCGAGATGGTCGCTCGCCGGCTGAGTTGCTCCACGGTCGCCATCATCGGACCTCTATGTCCTTGCTACATCCGCCGCATCTGGTTCCTGTGCAGCGGCAGACACCTGCTTTGGCCCAAGCGACGTTGTCTGCTGCCGCCACTATCGAGCTTCACGGCGTTGGCTCAAAGGGCGCATTATTCGCTGCCTCGAACGCGCTATGTATCTGGTTTTGGGGGCCTCTGGTGAGGTGAGCCGGCATCTCAATCAGCTGCGCCTCTGTCGTCGCACGGGATCTGCCGCTCGCCGTCTGCTTTCAGCGACGGTGCCGTCCGGTCAGCGCCACGGGGACCCATCTACTGGCTCGCCTCAGCCCCAGGTGTTACCGACGCTGCCTTCCATTTTGCCCCATGGCGCCGCCGCCGCCGCCGCCGCCGCCGCCGCCGCCGCCGCCGCCGCCGCCGCAGTGGACGCGACGCTGCAGCAGTCTGGCGCCTCCCTGGGTCAGGCGCCGCCGATCGCTCCCCGGGACCAGTTGTCCTTCGATATGGAACTCTTGCCCACTCCGGACCATATGTCGTCTTCACCCGACGGGTGCCCCGGCCCGATGGAGCTCGACCATTCGGCCCCTCCTGTCTCTCTACGGGCGCATACACCGCATGTTGGCGTGCACCCTGGAGTAGGTTTTCAGGCGTTCCCTAGCTCCCCGCGGTCTGAATGGCAGGGTGCGGGTGGCACAGCCCCACCTGTTGTTGGGATCCCCACCTCACCGCATACGTCAACATGGGGTCCGCCCCACGGCGGGCGGAGGCCTTATACCACAACCGTCCGCCGATTTGCGGGGGAGGAATGTGGTGTCACCGCCAGACACCACACTTGCTAGGTGGTAGCCTTTAAATCGGCCGCGGTCCGTTAGTATACGTCGGACCCGCGTGTCGCCACTATCAGTGATTGCAGACCGAGCGCCGCCAGACGTCAGGTCTCGTCTAGAGAGACTCCCTAGCAGTCGCTCCAGTTGTACAGCCGACTTTGCCAGCGATGGTTCACTGTCTATATACGCTCTCATTTACAGAGACGACAGTTTAGCATAGTCTTCAACTACGTCATCTGCTACGACCTAGGAAGGCGCCATATTCAGTAATTAGAATGAATTCTGAACAGACAATATTGTGAATCATGTACCATCAAGAGCGACGTTCATCATTAATGGATTAAAGTTAAGTGTCAAACTAGTTATGTCCGCTTTCTGAATTGTAATTCCTTGTCATGTTCTAGGCCTCGCGTCAGTATAGTTCTCTCCTCACGCCATCCTGCGTGAGCTAAAACGCATGCATTTCGGTCTCCTGTAGTAACACGGTGTTGGCTCTTCTGCCAACACAACAAATACCTTCTTGGTACTGACGCTAGACACTAGAACGAACTACATTTGATAGCGCCGTTGATTTAGATAAAATGATTCAAATTCTGTACGTCTAGAGTTTCATTGTGCGTAAAAATCACAAGTTTTATGTCCGTCTTCTCTATTACATCACAACGCTTTCAGATCTACTACTATACACCAATAAGTGGTGCTAACGTCCTCGACATGGGTGCATCTGGAAGAATCTCGTGCACTTTTGTCAGTACCGTAAGCGAGATTGGTGCGGAACAATAGTTATGGGCCCGGGCCGCTCTATTCCTTCACAGCACGCGGAATATAGTGGTCTACTTCTGTTCAGCTGCATGTGAAATCAGTGACAGTGCTGCAGGGAGGGTCGGTTAAAGACAATGTGAGGAGATCTTTGAGTCTCTAACTTTATCCTAAGAATGTGGGAATGCTCTATGACCTCCATCTATATACGGGAAAATCGTAAATTACGCACTATGAGCGAAGTGCTAGAAATATGTAGATCTCTGTCTGGTACATTTCGGTGTAAATGTTTGAGAACTAACAACGAATATATTTACCTACATTTGGAATCAAGTATTTAGTCCTTGCAAAATAGTGGAGGGGCAATTTAGTGATGATACGGAAATTGCGAAGCATGCTGCCGCGACATTAGTCAATGGCGCTCATATTGAACACATTGTGTAGGTGGCGGTTAGTAATAAAATGAAGATTGTGCCTCTCCACTTGTCTGACATGTATGCCCATGTCCAATTTCTAATCCGTTTCGTACAGAAACAATTCCATACGTCTTTCTTACATTCACAGACACAGATTTTCACCTGGTGGCCAAACCTAGTACTGATTTTTTTCCAGCGTTATTCGGTTCCGTATTATCTCATTAGAATATGTTTCAAGTTTCGGTGCCATACGATAATTACAGCCCACACTGGATCTCTGTGACTACCTGCACTTTAATTTGCGCCCAGTACTTCGTTTTGCTATGAGACACAGTACACTAACTAGACAAAAACGACTACGTTAATTGTTTCATGTTGCACCTGAACTGCTTCCACACATTCCTCATACATTTTCATTTGTGTTAAACATATTGAAGTAACGGAAGGACCACAAAACGAACCTAGCGATTTCATGGTTGGAAGTGAAAAGTCAGGACGGTATTTTTAATCCCTTGTTCCTCATGTTAAGACATACATATCTGCCAAAATACATCAGCTACAATAGTTAATTGCGAGTATTTTTCCCTCGTATCGTGATGAAACATAACATGTAACTGCAGTAATTGAGCTACCTCACAGTCATTTCTTTGATGCTGCATATTTTCTGCAGTTTGTAAAACCAAAGAGGAATTAACTGGATTGTAGGTTCTTTTTTCCCTTCTAATTCATATGTACCCCCTTCAGGAAATCTACTGTTCTTCCTGCAACTTCATTCTAATACCTCTGTAATTTGTAACTGGTATTATCCTTCTTCACTGAAGCAACAAATTCGTTGCACAGTTTATGTACGTACTCTAGCATAGTGCACGAACTGTTCCAGCATGTGCAGAACTTCGACTCGAAGCATGAGCAGAAGCCACTTTTCTTCAAATGCCCCAAGTGCTGTTATACCATTATTACCACAGAGAAGGCTTTCGCGATTTTCCGAAAATGTAATTTTATTGGAACCCCGGTCAGAGACAAAATTATGCAACATGTCCGGCGAAATTTTGTATCAGTCATCCTCTCCTGTGCGTCTTTCATAGTATTTACTCCGGTCAGCTTTTAAGACAGAGATTTAGGAACCAGATTTTAAATTTTAAGACATTTCCAGGGGCAGATGTGGACTGACCACAATCTATTGGTTATGAACTCTAGATTAAAACTGAAGAAACTGCAAAAAGGTGGGAATTTAAGGAGATGGGATCAGAATAAACTGAAAGAACCAGAGGTTGTACAGAGTTTCAGGGAGAGCTTAAGGGAACAATTGACAGGAATTGGGGAAAGCAATACAGTAGAAGAATGGGTAGCTTTGAGGGTGAAATAGGGATGGCAGCAGAGGATTAAGTAGGTAAAAAGACGAGGGCTAGTAGAAATCCTTGGGTAACAGAAGAAATATTGAATTTAATTGATGAAAGTAGAAAATATAAAAACATAGTAAATGAAGCAGGCAAAAAGGAATACAAACGAGATGGACAGGAAGTGCAAAGTGGCTAAGCAGGGATGGCTAGAGGACAAATGTAAGGACGTAGAGACTTATCTCACTAGTGGTAAGATAGATACTGCCGACAGGAAAATTAAAGAGACGTTTGGAGAAAAGAGAACCACTTGTATGAATATCAAGAGTTCAGATGGAAACCCAGTTCCAAGCAAAGAAGGGAAAGCAGAAATGTGGAAGGAGTATATAGAGGGTCTATACAAGGGCGATGTACACGAGGACAGTATTATGGAAATGGAAGGGGATGTAGATGAAGATGAAATGGGAGATACGATACTGCGTGAAGAGTTTGACAGAGCACTGAAAGACCTGAGTCGAAACAAGGCCCCGGGAGTAGACAACATTCCATTAGAACTACTGACGGCCTTGGGGGAGCCAGTACTGACAAAACTGTACCATCTGGTGAGCAACATGTATGAGACAGGCGAATACCCTCAGACCTCAAGAAGAATGTAATAATCCCAATCCCATAGAAAGCAGGTGTTGACAGATGTGAAAATTACCGAACTATCAGTTTAATAAGTCACAGCCGCTAAATACTAACGCCAATGGAAAAACGCGAATGGAAAAACTGATTGAAGCCGACCTCGGGGAAGATCAGTTTGGATTCCGTAGAAATATTGGAACACGTGAGGCAATACTGACCCTACGGCTTATCTTAGAAGAAAGATTAAGGAAAGGCAAACCTACGTTTCTAGCATTTGTATACTTAGAGGAAGCTTTTGACAATGTTGATTGGAATACTCTCTTTCGAATTCTGAAGGTGGCAGGGGTAAAATACAGGGAGCGAAAGGCTATTTACAATTTGTACAGAAACAAGATGGCAGTTATAAGAGTCGAGGGGTATGAAAGGGAAGCAGTGGTTAGTAAGGGAGTGAGACAGGGTTGTAGCCTATCCCTGATGTTATTCAATCTGTATATTGAGCAAGCAATACAGCAAACAAAAGAAAAGTTCGGAGTAGGTATTAAAATCCATGGAGAAGAAATAAAAATTTTGAGGTTCGCCGATTACATTGTAATTCTGTCAGAGACAGCAACGGACTTGGAAGAGAAGTTGAACGGAATGGACAGTGTCTTGAAAGGAGGGTATAAGATGAACATCAACAAAAGCAAAACGAGGATAATGTAATGTAGTCGAATTAAGTCGGGTGATGCTGAAGGAATTAGATTAGGAAATGACACACTTAAAGTAGTAAAGGAGTTTTGCTATTTGGGGAGCATAATAACTGATGATGGTCGAAGTAGAGAGGATATAAAATGTAGACTGGCAATGCCTAGGAAAGCGTTTCTTAAGAAGAGAAATTTGTTACCATCGAGTATTGATTTAAGTGTCAGGATGTCGTTTCTCAAAGTATTTGTATGGAGTGTAGCCATGTATGGAAGTGAAACGTGGACGATAAATAGGTTAGACAAGAAGAGAATAGAAGCTTTCGAAATGTGGTGCTACAGAAGAATGCTTTGGATTAGATGGGTTGATCACATAACTAATGAGGCGGTATTGAATAGAATTGGGGAGAAGAGGAGCTTGTGGCACAACTTGACTAGAAGAAGGGATCGGTTGGTAGGACATGTTCTGAGACATCGAGGGATCACAATTTAGTATTGGAGGGCAGCGTGGAGGGTAAGAATCGTAGAGGGAGACCAAGGGATGAATACACTAAGCAGATTCAGAAGGATGTTGGTTGCAGTAGGTACTGGGAGATGAAGAAGCATGCGCAGGATAGAGTAGCATGGAGAGCTGCATCAAACCAGTCTCAGGACTGAAGACCACCACAACAACAACAACAAGCCTGTTTGTTATAACGAGGAAGGAGAAGAAACGGGGACATCACACAAATAATGGAAGAATATAACGATTCCAAATTTACACAAAAATTTCATTCTACTACTTTTCGGTCTCGTACATGAGAAACTGGAGCGCATGAATGAAATGTCAAACTATTTCGTATTGGTACTTCGTGAATTTATTGTCGTATTATAAAAATGTCGTTATTGCCAAAACAGTGTCGCTTATTTGGTGTGTGTTACAACTGCTGCAATATTAGGAAGGCCTATTTTGTTTCATCCGGAACACAGTGACAAAATAGACGTAATCAGATCGAGAAACCACACCAGTCTTGGGTACTAATTGTATTAAATGCTTTTTCAGTATTAGACAACGACATTTACATTTTTCATGTAGTAGAAAGTTTAACGAACTGTGATAAGGTAATAGTTCTTTCGCAGAAATGAAAGAACGCGATGTAAAGTTATACCAAGATTAGAGAGAAAAATCGCTAGGACATAAGAATTGAAGAAATGTGTACTGTCTTGCCTGTCTCTTGTCTTTACTGGTTTTAGGTATCCTATATTTAATTTTATGTTACACAGAACAGCAAGTTATTAGCTAAAAGGCAATGAAGAGTCCAGATTTTGTGAACTTTTTCTCCTGGTTACAAATAATCCTATCCAGTATTAATTGCGAGGGGTTGTGCAGAATGTCAAACCGGCTGACTGGGAGCAGGATAGGCAGTACAGGACATTTCTATTTCCACTGTCCTGAAATAGTTCGATGGCATCGATTACAAAATATATACTTTTGAGTTCCACAGAGCGAAATACAGTGACGTGCGCTATAAGAATGTTGTTTGAAGAGGCGTGGCACGGCACTGCACTGCACACTTAATACCAAATAACGTATCTTACATTTCCTGGAAGTTATATGCTTTATGTTTCAGACTCTTCAGGAAGTTGTGCGCTACAAAATGAACTTATTTTTGAAAATTCCCTTTTTTAATTTTTGGTGTTCTGATGCGCAGAGCAGTCTGAGTTATAGGGGGACGGGGGTAGTCTCCACGTGACTCGTGTTTACATTTAGTTATTTTTCTGTTTGCCCTTCGTTTACTGCTCTCATGTCAATTGAAAACAAGACGGATTCCTGTGGCTGGGAGCTATTAAGTGAATTAAAATATATTCGCGTAATTACGGAAGGCTAAAATATGTTACTAGTTTCAGACTATTTCCACCTTTCTGACAGTCAAGCATTAATCGCCTTGCAGAACAATAGTTATTTTTGTCGGTTTGCTAAAGATCTTTGGGTTTTATTAGGGTTTCCTGCCGAGGCATTGAATTCATTGAAACGAAGTGTTTAACTCCACACTATTGGCTAGTTTCAACTGTTCGCTGCGTTTTACGTGCACGTCTTCATCTTCTAGCGCTTATTTCATTATACCATAACAAAGAACCAAGCATGAGATAATACAGTACTGGTACTCTAAGCAAATTTACGTCCCGAAAACCACACTGAGAAGCTTCATATCAGGTCGAGGCCTAAGTCATTGGGAATGTGGACATACGAATGTGCACTGTAAGGCGAACTATGAGTTTTAGTACGGTTCACGAAATTCCGGACGCTCTTGGAGTATCCTCTCACGTCTTGTTTCTTTTATGACAGGAAGTAAGATCTTTTAATGTTTAACACGTACGAACTTAAGGGCTTCCTACGTCACTATAGAGGCGCTGCCTGGCAACTGCTGAAATGAATATTTCTACCAAGTTGCGGGAAAATATTGCGAACAGTTATTCGAAAAGCGTTGTTTTTAAAGTAAATTTCCTTTTACGGAAGATGAACTATGTGCGCAAATGTACTATGAATTTCCTATATAACAGAACGTTTGCTCTCTTTTAAAAATCAACTCTTTGATGACGAGCCATTTAGAAGAATTTCTAGCCCAGAAGATCAGAGATTTATGTCGGTATTAAAAAATTTACTGGCCTATTTGTGTGATGTATCAAAGTGTAACATGCGCTAAACAAATCAACATTACATGTGAAAGTTTAGTTTCTCTTGTCGCTTATTAATATTCGATACAAAAAATATGCTAAAGCTTTGCTTTTCTTGTTGCAACACTATGTGTATTAATTTAAACCATTAAATTTTCCTGTTGTAGGAATTCAAATTTATACTTTCGTGATACGAAAATACGCAGCGTACATGTTGCTGCACATCACAAATCTTTCCAAAACGCGTTTTTTCACTCCGGGTTTCGCTTTCTAAAGTGCAGGGAAATTCTACGCTGCTGTATAAAACCATATCTATTGAAAGGATACGTTTTACAGTTCCGAGGGAAAGTATACTGTCACTTAACACAGAAAGTGTATTTTCACCCGGGAGAAAATTAATTTTAACCGAGAGATCCGGGAAGAAACTGGGAATTTTTTTTCCTTGTCCGTGTGTACACCCTGAAATAGAACGTTATCCACAAGACAACAGTCTGTGTTTATGTAATGTGCTGTGTCAAATAATGCACCTTTCATACGAATCAGTCCACGTATGTCAATTGTCTTAGATAATTTTTTATTAATAACTTACCTAGTAACAGAAGGTCTTAACGGTTTCGGACTGCAAGAAGCCTCTTCTTTGACATGCCTAATTACAGTAGAAATATTTGAGATAACATCTGAAACATTGACTTCTCGATAATTTTGCACCTAGATGAATTCTTAGCCTTTTTTTTTTTACACTCATCAGAAACACCTCTCACCTTTAAAATGTGTCACCTCTTCAGCACACATTGCAACAAACTTCGTTGTTTTTTTATTACAACCTACATTCCTGAAGGTGGTGTCAGTATGGGATTTCTTACTACTGTATTTCTTTAAATGAGTTGTTCCCGACTGAAAACACAATAACGATCAGTTTACGCGTGACGCACATGCTGTAGAACTTCTGTTTTAGTTTACAACAAATATTTATTCCGTACTTCGCTTTTTGGACTCTCCCGTTTCCACTACCTTTACGCATTGGTTTCAGTTTTACTTGTTACTGCAAATGCTTCCTCACTCTGCCTGATTACAAATACACCACGAATGAGAAGCCTGTGCTGGATGTAGTTGCGCAGGGATGAAGGCACGTTCAACGTTTTTGGAGTCAAACATTACGTAAGACTCGGCTATGGCCTCCACGCCCGGCCACTGTTGACTGGTGCGGGCAGGCTGTCCAGATAGGCTGTGCTCAGGACACCTCGCATTTTGTGCTCCATTACTCGGTCATGGAGGACTAGCCCACCCCAACATCAACTGCTCTACTATGTACCTATCTGTCAAATGCATGCTCAACTTTTCTTTTAAACACGAGCCAAGTTTTATTGACCCAACCCCAAACTTCAGCGCCGCCCTGCTCCTAGAGCTGGTTGTGACGATGTGTTCTACGAGATACCATTTAGCGTTCCACAGGAAAAGAACTGGGATTTGGCTTGGCTGTTCGAACTAACAAGGCCAGAAAAAGCCGTGATAAAGCTGTGGGTAAAGAAATGGCTAATGCAATGGACCAAATGCACCTACGCTTTGTTACTTACGGAGCTGAGACCCGAAGATTTTCGGAATTATTTAAGAATTGATGAAAAATGCTTTTCGTAGGTTCTGAACGTCGTCAAACGATAGCTACTTACGATTTCCAGCCACTGGCGGAATTTACGAGGACCTCAGATTCAGCGCAATTAATCCGCAAAATTATTATCTAAAATGTTTCTTGAAATCTGCAAGGTGATTCATAGTTGCTTGAGGAAATATTCGTGATAAAGCAGAAGCGAAACTAATATTAAATTATATTAATGTAAACTGTATGAATTTATTTCGTATGTAATAATAATATCCCCTGTAAGTTCAAGAAACTGATTTCAGATTAGAAGGATGACTGCAAATGGCGGCGGCGCGTATTATGTAATAAATTCAGCAACATATTCATAAGAAATGAAGCACGTAACAGTTGTTAGAACTTAAGAAAGGCTCTTCACTTTGCTCTTCATAGCAGAAGGGGTGGCGATAGGTTGAATTTTTGTAACACTTCTAATAATGAAGCAAGTGTATTTCATGAATAAAAGTCCGTCTACTGTCTATAATTCGGTTTTTAGTTCTTGTTTTCGATACGTATCGGAAATGAAATAAAATCCAATCTGTCTCTATGGTTATCTGACTTCATTTCCGATGAGTATTGCAAATAAAACCGAGAAACAGACAGATTAACAGTTATTCACAAAAGTGTGTCTCTTATTTTCTCTGTTTGCCACATGATACTACTACGGATTCATTAAAAATGAAAGAAGCACTTCATTTCTTACCCTCTACTGCTGTACTGCTCGCACGGCATGTGCCACAGACATCTGAAGACTCGAAACGTTTCCAGAAACTCTGTCATCAAAATTTCGTCTGCCTCGCACACTGCCATGTTAGCCACATTTGGAGTGCACTGAACCCCGCGCATAATGACTCAAAAGGAACTGTTGTGGGGCGGCTTGCAGGACAGACTACACAATTTGTACGGCGAATGGGGTGCGGCTGTTTGCTAGTCTTATCTAACCAAGCCACCGCAAAGAAAAATCGGTCTTTCGACCAACAAACCTACAGGCCTGCTGTTAGTCGGTCGGTCGGTCAACAAGCTACACACGCACAATTTATCGGCCGGTCGATAAACCGGCGCGTGTGTAGGGTAGGGTCCTTTACTGACAGTAACTGAAGGAGAGATAGAGCTCGAAAATCTAGATTTCGCAGTAGCAGATTCCGATGTCTCATAACAGGCTTCTGACTTTAGTGTTGAAGGATTTCAATACTACACCTTGCCAGATATGTAGTATACCGATGCAAACATTACGACAGATCACTGGCGACACACGTTGGGGAGTTACTGGCAATGCTTGAGGGAAGTTCCGTTGGGTGGCTGACCACAATTTCTCGCGGGGGTTTGCTTCTAACCTCAGAATCGTTCCTTCAAACTACTATGAAATTATCGAGTGATGTAACGCAGTGCTTAGCACACCAGACTCACATTCGGGAGGTTGACAGTGCAAACGTGCGTCCGGCCATTTAGGTATAGGATTCCCGTGGTGTCCCTAAATTGCTTACTGAAACTGCCGGGATGGTTTCCGTGAAAGGGCACGGCCGACTTCCTAGTCCACCCTTCCGTAGTCCGAGCTTGCGCTCCGTCTCTAATAGCCTCGCTGTCTAGAGCACGTTGAACTAACCCCCCCCCCCGCCCCCCCCCCCCCCCCCCCCCAGCTACGAAATTGGAATTAATTTTTGTTCAGATCTATGGAACCACAATTTGTCCACGGAAATTGTTGTCACTAAGAACCTGTGCGCCATACCTTAGGAACGATTCTCCACTTTTCATCCGGAAGTAACTAAAATTTGCGCCAGAACGAAACCATTTATCCAGCTGCGCTGGCTAGCATCAAAGACCAGGCAAAGGAAACAGAGGCAGCTCAGCGTCGGGAAGCAGGAAATACGGATTTGTCATCCGTTTAGGGTCTAAATGAACAATATTTGCGTATACAAGGCTCCTACACACACCAATTTATCGGATGCAGAATGACCAACTTCGTCGCAGCCTACACACGTCTGGACCGACTGTACTGGGTGATTATAGTGCCGCCCTGTTTGTTTTATCTTCAGTTCATTGCGTTTTTGTTCTACGAGATCGCGCCTGGTTTTTCAGAAAGAAGGTAAGAAGGGAAAAAAAGCAGAGACAAAGCTGTGGGCAAAGAAGTGGCAAATTCAGGGGAAGAAATTCACCCATGTTTAGGCTGGGAGCTTATAATTTTCCTGATTATTTAAGAAGGGGTGAATCATGCATTTCAAAGCTGCTGGACATAATAGAACCATTCTTACAGTAAAAGTAATGCAGCCCTGAGAGAGGTGTTAAACTCTCACCGTTGGCGGCAGGCCTAAGATTCAATACTGTCATTCCGCTACAATTATTAACTAAAATTATTCCTGAAACGTGCAACGTGATCTATAGTTGAGAGAGGAAATAAATCACGATAAAGTAAAATAAATAAAACAAAAGACTTTCATGAAAACGTTATTAACTTATTTATGGATGTAGTACAAAAGATGACCTGTAAATTCCAGAAACTCATTTCATATTTGAACAAGAGGGCGGCGCTCATCATCTAGTAAACACAACACATACGTAAGAGATGAAACATTTAGCAACTGTTAGAACTGAAATAAATAAATAAAAATAAAATATCCCACACTTTTCTTTACGTGGAAATAAAATCTAAGCACAGAAATAAAGAAGATCGGCAGACTTAATCTCGTGTTGCTCATAGAGAAACCATTATGGATTCCTTACAAAATTAAATAAGTGCCTCATTTCTTGCATCTCTATTGTTATACTCCTCGCACGACGTGTCGCGAAAACATCCGCAGTATTTGAATTTCTCTAAAAACTCTGTACTTAAAGTTTCGTCCGCCTCGGACGTCGAAATGTGTATTACAATAGTATTTAATTCTGGGAGCTGTGTCAAAACAGGAGTTTTACGCTGGCTGTTGGCACGATCACGCTACACACGACACAGTTTCTTGGTTCGGCTGTCGGCTGGTCGCACACGTCCGACGTCCCGACAATGAAAGTTCGGCCGTCGGTCAATCAAAAGACCGACACACAGCCAATTTGTCAGACGGTCGGTTGGTGGGGCGCCATGAGAGGCGCTGCTGCCGAGTCACGTGATCTGCCTGACGGCTGCAGCGGGCGAAACAAACAGTTGTGCGTTATTCGTCTTACTTGCTTACGCTGGTGGAGATCGAATATTCCAGAGTTGTTTGCTGTTTGGAGACGGAGAGTTTTTTGCTGTTTTGTTGTTTGGAGAGGGAGAGTTTTTTTTCTGTTTTGTTGTTTGGAGACGGAGAGTTTTTTTGCTGTTTTGCTGTTTGGAGAAGGAGAGGTTTTTTTTTGCTTTTTTGCTGTTTGGAGAGGGAGAGTTTTTTTGCTGTTTTGCTGTGGGAGAGTTTTTTTGCTGTTTTGCTGTGGGAGAGTTTTTTTGCTGTTTTGCTGTGGGAGAGTTTTTTTGCTGTTTTGCTGTGGGAGAGTTTTTTTGCTGTTTTGCTGTGGGAGAGTTTTTTTGCTGTTTTGCTGTTTGGAAAGGGAGAGTTTCTTTGCTGTTTTTCTGTTTGGATAGAGTGTTTTTTTGCTGTTTTACTGTTTGGAGTGAGAGTTTTTCTGGTGTTTGGAGTGAGAGTTTTTCTGGTGTTTGGAGTGAGAGGTTTTCTGGTGTTTGGAGTGAGAGGTTTTCTGGTGTTTGGAGTGAGAGGTTTTCTGGTGTTTGGAGTGAGAGGTTTTCTGGTGTTTGGAGTGAGAGTTTTTCTGGTGTTTGGAGTGAGAGTTTTTCTGGTGTTTGGAGTGAGAGTTTTTCTGGTGTTTGGAGTGAGAGTTTTTCTGTTGTTTGGAGTGAGAGTTTTTCTGGTGTTTGGAGTGAGAGTTTTTCTGGTGTTTGGAGTGAGAGTTTTTCTGGTGTTTGGAGTGAGAGTTTTTCTGGTGTTTGGAGTGAGAGTTTTTCTGGTGTTTGGAGTGAGAGTTTTTCTGGTGTTTGGAGTGAGAGTTTTTCTGGTGTTTGGAGTGAGAGTTTTTCTGGTGTTTGGAGTGAGAGTTTTTCTGGTGTTTGGAGTGAGAGTTTTTCTGGTGTTTGGAGTGAGAGTTTTTCTGGTGCTTGGAGTGAGAGTTTTTCTGGTGCTTGGAGTGAGAGTTTTTCTGGTGCTTGGAGTGAGAGTTTTTCTGGTGCTTGGAGTGAGAGTGTTTCTGCTGTTTGGAGTGAGAGTGTTTCTGCTGTTTGGAGTGAGAGTGTTTCTGCTGTTTGGAGTGAGTGTGTTTTTGCTGTTGGACGAGGAGCGGAGTGTTTTGGCCCAGAGAGTCAGTAGTTGTTCTTCACCAAGTTAAGAGCCATGGTAAGTGAAATCTATTTCTTGTAAATTGTATTTTACAGGTATATTAAGTTTTAAGGAAACGACAGTGTCCATCTTTTAGTTGATGTTCTTGTAACCATGTTTTGCATGTAAAATGAAAATAGACGATATTTAGATATCGTTCACTAATTAAATCTTCCCTCTGAGAATGCTTGTATAACAGCTTGCTCACTGTGAATATTTTTTTCCAGTGAACACCAAAAACAGATGTTTTACATTATCATTTTGCCAGTTTCGGTTCGATAGATGGTAGATTTTTTTTTCCAGCAGTGGCTGCGCTGTTTATTTTCCCATTAGAGGTTTTCTTTCCGTCATCTGACTTCAGATTTCGTATCCATCCAACCCGATAAGTTCTGGGTGAAGGTTGTGAGAAGGAAAAGTTTGAAAACCCACCAATCGTCACATAATACGTTTTGAGAATTTTCGGGAAGAGGACAGGGAATGCATATAAAATACGTTGTCTGTGATACGGAAATTTACGAGTATTGCTTACTGCAGTGGGAAAAGAAATGGTCTGTGATTAGTTTCCAGCAACTATTTCGACCAATAGCGGAAGCTTTTTTCCATTTTTTAGTTAGTATTTGGCAGTTGTTTGACAGTGGTTGTTAGGTGTTGTCGACATCGGTTTACCATTGTTGGTTGGTCATATTTTTTTAACTATGTATGGAGAGTTTTCGTTTGTTTTACTGTGGACTTCGTGTTAGATATGGTAAGTGAAGTTTTTACGTAACGGGTTTGACGTTTTTGTTTTTGTCATTATGGGCATTCTTTTTTTTAGCATATAGGCCAAGTGAAATATGCGGTATCGGTTTTCGGAAATGTGTGTCGGTATCTAGTATCGAGGGTTTCGTTCAAGCAATACAGGTCAAGCTATGTTACAATGCCATTGGTTTTGGCTTTTCGTATTCGGATTGTGCTTACTATGCAGATTTTCGTGTGCTTGATTTTTGGGTTAATAATTGTCTGGAAAGGTGTTCTTATACTTAGTCTTTTGCCCCCACTGTGAATTTCTACTACTCCTGGTTGGCCCATTAATTTGACTGTTTAGTAGTCATTATTGCGCATGTTACGTAAGTTTGTTCGCGGATGCAATGAGAGGCACTATGAGGGACGCATTCTTTATGCTTGAAAGCCGGATTTCCGATATCTTCATAACGTCACGAGTCAAAACAGACAGGTGGGAATCGCAAACTTTCGGTAATCCTGTAAACAGTGCTATGCATTTTGTCATGTGCTGAACTCAATGAATTGCTTCCATTCTGATTCCGTTGTAATGAACAGTAAAACTGTACTGGTACATGGCAGAATATGTTTACATCCTGTTACTCTAAGCACAAGGTTTGCAATTGTAGATCAGGGATTATACGCTATTGTGTACTATAACTTGCAAGTAATAGGATGGAGTGAATGTAAACGGTTGCTGCTCTACTAGATCAAAGATACGTTCTAGACGTTCAAGAAAACGGAGGATGGAAGCGACTGCCGATTTACTTCGATACACAGCTCTCAGGGGACTTGTTCGAAGAGTTTATAATGAGTAGAAAGATAGTGAAAATCAGAATTTTTTTACTTTCATTGGAACTTTGAAGGAAGGATCTGTCTTAGGAAAAACGTGAACCTAAAAGGGGAAACTAAATACCTCACGGTACACCAAATATAATTCTTAGAACCTTAGGAATGTGCTAGAATGCCTCACATGAAGTGAAAGAAGCCCAGTACTTTGTTCTAATGTTGGAAGAGTCAAAAGGGTTTTCGAAAACTGAGAAAATATAGTCATTCGGTACTATTTAGGTGGTAACTTATACGAAACGTTCCTAGTCTTCGAACCTGTAAAAACTTGGTCGCTTATTCTTCGTCGGCCTTCATTAAGAAAAAACTACCAACCGTAATTTAAATTCCTGTTGCACAATCACATGACGGAGCTGCACCTATGAGTGATTTTTATGTACGTATTCAAGCTGTTTTAAGCAAAGAAATCCCAGAAGCCACGTACACACACTATCCTCATCTTTTAATGGATGAGGCTGTTGCCTGTTATGACCTTTCAAACTAACTCATACCCGTCTTTATCCAGGCCTTACAAATATCGCCCATTCTGCTTGAAGTTCACAATCGTATGAGGAATTCTGTGACCTGGAATTCTCATGAGGTGTTTGCTTCCAATCTTAGATATTTTTTTAACTTGTTCATTCATGCTGGAAATATTTATCTTCTAATTCTTTGTTTTTAATCATATCTTCTTGTCGAGCCCTTGTCTTTCTTAGGAACCCCATCTCTGCTGTTCGAATTTTATTTTCTTCTTTTTTTGTCGTAAACTTTAGATTGTGTAGGATAACACCGGAACCACCGTTACTTTATAGAATATCACGACTGTTTCTTTTTGTGCCTTGTAAGCCAGTGTTCTGCTAGCGGTGCCACAGAGTGCTGGAAATTTCTGTATTTTACTTTCAATATCAGGGTCCAAATCAAAACTTACGCCGCCTCCTAAATATGAACTGAGACACTTGTTCTAAAACTGAATCATCCAAAACAGTTTTTGACCTGACTGGAGATTTTCCTCAGAATGCCATTATTTTTGTTTTGTTACTAGAAATTCTAGAGATGTATTTCCGTTCAGCTGGTACATTGATCTTTGTTAGCTGGTACACTGATCTTTGTAGATCAATCTGAAATACATTCAGATATTGCTCATTCGTTATGTTAATTCCTTTGTTTACTTTACATTTGCATTTGCGATAATGTCATTGTAGTATTAAAAAGGGTTGGTGATAGTCCACATCTAACGCCTTGGTTAATAATTACTTCTTTTAATAGATTCCTACCTGTGTTTATTGCAATGCATGTGCTATGGTAAAGGCTTTTCACTGCCTATGTTAGTTGGTAAGTATATCAATGTTCGGACATAATCTTCCATAGGCTATCACGGCTCACACGTTCAAAGGCCTTCTGAAGATCGATGAGGCCATATAGGTTTCTACATTAAATTCTGTGTTTTTTCTATGATGCCTTTAATTACGACCACAATGACTGTGCATAAACGACCTAAAACCATTATGTTCTTCAGAAATAATAGTTTCTATAATATTCTGCATGTCGTTATTGATCTGTCTATATAGTTTGTAGCCAGTGGTTCGAAGACTTATGCCGCGATAGCTGCTACAATCATTGTTTCCGTTTTCTGGAAAGAGATTACTTTCACTATATACAAATGGTCTGGTGATGTTACATTTCGATCAACATTCATTTATTAATTGTAAAGTCTTATTTAGTGGTAACCTATGTTTAATTAGCTGTGCGTGTATTCCGTCTATTCTTTTTTTCCTATATGTCATGGCTTTGAAAGCGTGTTTTAGTTCGTCCGTAGTAATTGCATCTACTGATTCATTGTACATACTTTCTCGAGTGTCATTTTCAGCCTTCAGTGTACATCACAGATC
This sequence comes from Schistocerca serialis cubense, assembly GCF_023864345.2. NCBI lineage: Eukaryota > Metazoa > Arthropoda > Insecta > Orthoptera > Acrididae > Schistocerca > Schistocerca serialis. The sequence continues at coordinate 10,210,182 of NW_026047573.1, forward strand.
TGTATAATTTATCCATTGCTTATAATGTTTGGTGAGGCAGCGTCTTTTTCTACCTTGTTGAGGGCTTTCATGACCTCTTATGCACATTGCCGTCTGCCATGTACATGGTGTTCTAAGACGCTTATGAATGGGTCCCGTGACTGTTGGTGTGCTTTGCACAGTAATTGTTGGGCAGCATTCCGCTTTATTTCGTAAGTCTGCAAACTTTCTGACGTTTTAATCTGTTGAAACTTCAGACAAGCTATGTGTTCTTCTTCAATCGCTTCTTCAATATCTGTGTTCCAAATTGAGTAGTTTTCCCTCTCTGTTTTCTTCTTCCTACCAACTGCTTCTAGGGCTTCTTCAATGATGCCGGTTTTGATATTCCATTCTATATCGATGTAATAAAGCAAGCTTTCCTTGGAGTCAGTACTGATGAAGTTTCCTAATACTGTATTCCGACAGAAGATGTATTTTGAACAACTCTTGGTGTGGTTTCTTTAGGGGTTTGTCTCCTTCCATTTTGGCAGTAGCCTATCTTACTGCGTAGAGGGAAGTGGTCACTAACTATGTATGGTCCTCTATAAACATGTATATCTTACATAAGATTCTACATTTCATCATTAATCAGTGTGTAGTCAGTCACAGATATAAATCTTCGTGCACTCCATGTGAACTTGTTACTGTCTGTAAAATATGGTAGTAATTTCAGAATTGTTGGAGACAACTGTGCGTAGTTCATTTCCATTATTATCAAGGGTCTTTCCTCTAAATAAGCCTGATATTACCGGTATAGGTAGATTTCCAACTCTTGCATTAAAATCACCAGCGATGAAAACATGGTCTGTCGTGTTGATTTTTATTCACTTTGAGGATCATCCTTTCCTCCTGTGGGCTGTAGACAGCTTTTACTGTTAGATGATCTCTTGGAATTTGAAATCTGTCATTATTCTTTATTTATGAGGCTGAATTCTCGAATCTGCCCTCTCCCTTTATCATTGACTGAAATTCCCACTCCAGCACTAGCTCGTTTTCTGTGTGTGACGCCACTGTAAGCTAACGCGCAGTCCGTCAGATCTTTTGTTTCTCTTAGTTTCGGTTGTTATTGCAGTGTATACTTCCTGTCCTTGGGTACTTGGTTTAACTCGTTTTCTGTGTTGGTCAGTCTTCTAACATTCCACATTGCCAAAGACACACAATCTGCGCACGTTAAGTCACGTGATGGGGCTTCCACCTCTTGCTTGATTTTCTGTCGGGGTTGTCTGGCTTGGGAAGCTGGGTGCACAGGGCCTCTAGAGCCCTCCCTGCCTTATGTATGAACCATAACTTAGTCTCGGTATGGTGACACGTAGACGGATCTAGTCGGATATAGATATTTGACACTGCAGTACTGTTTTTACGAGTGATTCGGCAGCGCATTTAATTTTTGATTCAAAAATGAGAATGAAGACTTCTGAAATAGATTAAAAAGGGGCACTAAATAGATGTCAGTATGGTTAACGAATGGCTTTGAAGTTGACAGTTTAACTCTGCTGCAAATTCAGGCAGAAAATTCGGAACGAGCTGCACAAAGATCAACATTTAGTGAAGAATTTTTCATTAATGTCTGTTCACAAGTTTTCTAGAAAAGTGTAAGTTACTACTAAATTCCCTTCAGGGGCTCGACTGTTACATTGTTGCTGTAATCTTATTAGTAGGAGTAAATCAGATTATTTTTAACCAAATGTGTAGATCAGACTGAGGTTTCACTTATGAATGGAAAGAAAATGGTGGGTAGATGTGGCAACAAAATAGGTGCTGATATTCCCACAGGTTCATGTTCTTTTGAAGGGTTACGAAGTTGCCAAAACGTCTTGGGGAATATGTAGGTGAAAAGGCGAATAAGAATGACCTTTCAAGATTTCGCTGTCAGTAGGGTGTGTGCATGGATACTAGAAGGCACGGCAGGGATCACGAGGTGTGTCCACACAAGCGACCAGCACCGCCGTCGTCCAAGTGGACCCGGACAGCGCTCAGCAGCCCGGGACTGCCACTATGTTCTGTGTTGTAATTGCGTTTTCGAGCGAAAACATGGTTCCTTGCGTCAATGTTAATTTTTATTAGTGACTGGTCATTGAATACAGAGTTACGGCGTAATTATCGGCGTGTTGAGGGATTTTTAGAGTTAGTTCTTAAGTGAAAAATAATGATTTTCTACGAGCCCTAGAAGCGGTGAGACAAAAAGAAAATAGACAAGTGCTTGAAACTTGCAGATCCGCTTCCAGTTGAAAGTGCTCTTGTGGGTTGCGATTGCGGAAGAGATTTGAAAAGAACTGTTGACTACTCGTTCTAAATGCAGGTAGAGTGATGCTGTTCCAATTCTAAAACTATCCACTGCTGATTCAGGCCGTAGTAATGAGCCTAATTAACGAATAACGAAGAAATTACTACTAGACAAAACGTTAACCACGAAAATGCACTGCTGTGACTGTCAATGCGGTCCTACGCAAACAATTAGAAATTGTTAAAATAGAAATAAAGGATCTTCAGACAAAAGAATACAGGATATAGCACTGAGCTGCGGAAATTAAAACATATTCAAAAGGTGATCCATGGTTCTTTCTGTATCAACAACTGTTCGTGGAAGGACTGCGTACTAACTGATCATCTGAAGATATTGCATAGGATGCGAATTTACGTGGTCTATCTTACGAAGCGTTACCTTTTCTCAGATCTTTCCTGGAATGTTTCGCAAGGGCACGCATTTTCTTCGGAATTAGAGCTATGAACAAGGGAAAAAAATGCAAAGATAATAAGCGAACCGAGAGAAGACAAAAACTGAAAAATGAAAAGTTATGTTACAACCTTCCAGAATAGCAAAGAAATCTTGTCAATACAGTTATGGTTTAAAATGACAATATAGCGGGTTTCTCCGTACCACAGATCTGGGGTCTAAGGCTGTGTGAGCCTCTTGCCACAGGAAAAAAGCCATGCTATCCGAGATGGTGAGAGTTTGTCCTTCCGATACTTTACAGTAGCAATTCACCGACCGCGGAAAAAATAACAGTTCAGTATAAAGCGGACTAATAACACAATACTACACTAAAAAGAAAATCTCGATTACGTTGATACCTGCATACGAGTTAAACATGTGTGCGCCGTTTTCCTAAACCTTCCACGCAGCGCGGCGCGGCGTGGCGAGAAGGTTTACAGCGACGTGGCAGCTGACAGACCACCCTCTCGTGATCCCTTCGTCTGTTCTTGTATCGTCGTTGTACGGGTACCGGAAAGAGCGACTAATGTATACAGGCGTACTTCCATTTCCAAAAAAGAATGGAAATCTCTTCAGATATTCTGTTCCTGCTAGGAGCGAGTGTACTAGAAAATAGGGTTATGTGTGTACGTGTGCTGTAGTTTCTGATGCTCTTTTATTGTCTTTCCCCGTTTTTGAATCCCCATAATTCCGCCGGTCTCAAGATAATTTGCCAGGACTGGAAACGAGTGTACATTTAGGGGAGAGGGACGAGAAGTGATTAAGGTAGCGAAAGGCCCTGTCTGTTTATTACCATAGCAATTAAGGGAAATTGGAAATGTTGTAGAAATGACACATTGTTAAATTTTATTGCCATTTAAGTTGTTAATGTTACTAAAATTCTTACACGGTGCCACTTGTAACATTCCCTTCCAAGGTGGAGTGGATTTTGAGTGGGTAAGAGTACAGGCCGACACACAACCCGGCGGCCGGGCGGCTGCCGCAGAGTGTTAGTCGGAGTCGTTCACTGAAGGTGCCCAGTACAACCCACCGCAGCTCAGAATTCTAAATGCGGCCTTCTGCACAATCTGGCAATACTGCAGGATGCGCAAGTGTACGGAGTAAGTTCTATCATTCTTCGCCAGCCGTTTCAGGGGTATACCACGTGTTCTTAGTCTAGTGGTGAACGTCGCGCAATGTAGATACAAAGTCGCGAGATAGACTTCTCGATGTTTTACTTTTAAATCATATTCGTGTCTGCTGATGTTACGTCTGATGGAGTCTCAAAGAAAATCCTCTTCACTATATAACCAACCAGTAATAGCACAGTCTGAACTCTGGTGGCAGCAGAAACTTCTATAAACAATTCGGCTCGAACAGGTGGTGGCTGCGTCAGCGTCGGAACAGACCACGCTCGAGACTTCCTCGCCCTGTATCGACTACCTGCCGCGTTCCAGGTGCCGTCCGCCAGGTTAACGCCGCGCGCGGCTGTGAGTGTATTTACCAACTGTCGCTTTCTTACTTGAAGTTCTAGTGTTTATCTTGAAGTTGTGTGTTGGATTTTGCATGTTTGAAACTTAATCCATTATGCCAAAACTTCTTTACTCTACAATTTTTTTCTCATTAAAGTGATACATTCGTGATAATTCGGGGGTAAGAATAGGCTCGCGGTATTCCTGCCTGTCGTAACAGGCGACTAAAAGGAGTCTCCAACTTTTCGGCCTTCTGTGATGGTCCCCTGTTGGGTTTGACTTCCATCTCTCAAAATTTTCCGAAGAGCGAGCCGATTGGGGAAGGGCGCCTTACTTGGTGCATTGTGTCCATCTTGCGATCAGACCTTTCGCCAGCTTATTCGCTGTTGAATTGCAGTCCTGCCCGCTCTCCATCTCCTGGGCATGACTACATTCCTGTGTGCAGATTACACCTTGCACAGTGCAGTGCCTCTTTCTGCACTGACGGCGACGATGGACCACATGTTACCTAACATCCAGCACAGTAGCCAGTCCGTTGTGGTGGGGCCGCCATGTACCCTGTTGGTTGTAGCCCCCTGACAACACAGGGATCGCTCTACTGATGCCTGCTCCGTTAACTCCCCACGTATGCCAAGGAGTAGATGCCTATCCTCCTGGGGTATTGGGACTCCCGGCAACAGGCATCCTGCCAAGTGGCCTTTGCTGTGGCTGGGTGGCGCCCGTGGGGAGGGCCCTTGGTCGGAGTAGGTCGCATCAGGGCAGATGACCCCCCAATGAAGCGTGGTACATCGTCTCTCGCTGGTGGCCAGCCGCCAGCAGTCTCTAAGCGTTCTCGGGCTCAGTTTAACGCTCAGAAGTACGATCCGAAAACGTTCCCCTCCCTGGCCTCACCGTGGGAGGAACGTAAATCTCAGGATGGCAGTAGCAGTTATTCGCTCCGATTTTTAGTTTGTACGAGAGCTGATGGGGAGACTTTTCTCTCCACAAAGCCTCAGTTCTTCGTCGAGCATTTAGAGCACAAGTTTGGGGAGGTGGAGGGCTTCTCCAAAATGCGCTCTGGGTCAGTCCTGATACAAACGGCATCCTCTGTCCAGTCACGACGGTTACTTGCTTGTGACAAGTTGGGGGATGTTGCTGTTACGATCACACCGCATAAGAGTTCAAATATGGTCCAGGGAGTTATTTATCATAAGGACCTTCTTTTGCAGTCTGTTGACGAGCTGCGCGCCAACTTAGAGCGCAGAGGTGTACATTTCGTCCGGCGCGTTCATCGGGGTCCGAAGGAAAATCAGATAGCTACCGGTGCCTTCATCTTGGCCTTCGAGGGTGATACATTACAGGAAAAGGTCACGGTGATGGTCTACCGATGTGACGTCAGGCCCTATATTTCTCCCCGATGCGGTGCTTAAAGTGCTGGAAGTTCGGCCATATGTCTTCCCGCTGCACTTCCAGCCTCACATGTCGAGATTGCGGACGCCCATCTCATTCCAATACTCCATGTGCCCCGCCTTCCATCTGTGTCAACTGCGGGGAGCACCATTCACCTTGCTCGCCAGACTGCAGAATCTTCCAGAAGGAACGCAAAATCATGGAATATAAGACCCTGGACCGACTGACTTATACTGAGGCCAAAAGGAAATACGACCGATTACATCCCGTGAGAACGACATCCTCCTACGCCGCTGCCACAACACCTGTGCTCACCCAATCAGTTTTGCGACTTCCGGCCGGATCGCTGAGTGGTACAACTCCTCCTGCCCCCTTGCCAGTGGGGGGCTCTACCCACCGGGTTGCTCCTGTGCCACCTAACTCAGGACCAACACCATCCCCCCCATCAAGGACGTCCGTCCCTGCTTCTAAGCCGGAGAAGTGTCCCACTTCTTCGGCTTCTCACGCTCGCAAGGGGTCCCTTGGGTCCCTCCCTTCCCAGGTTTCCACCAGTGGGAAGGATGACGACCGACAGTGATGTAAGGCCCCACACTCAGCTGGTCGAAGGGCTTCGCGATCCTACTCAGTCCCGGAGACTGAATCGGTGAAGCCGAAGGAGCAGCGTGAGAAATCAAAGAAGAGGAGCTCTAAGCCCAAGGAACACACGGTGGCAGCCACCCGACCGCAAACTTCCAGCTCTGCGTCTGAGGACGAGGTGGAGATTCTGGCGTCCGCTGAGGACCTCGATCTCGCCAGTCCCTCAGACGCCATGCATAGCACTAGCACAGGTGCTCAATCGGAGGCGGCAGGTGACCCAGCGGCGTAATCTGCCTTACCAGTCCCGTCACACATTTCTCAGCCATGGAAAATACCATCCTTCAGTGGAACTGCAGCGGTTTCTTCCACCATCTAGCTGAGCTCCGCCAACTTATCAGCCTTCGCCCTTTCTTCTGCATTGCTCTTCAGGAAACTTGGTTTGCAGCAATGCGAACCCCCGCCCTTGGTGGCTATCGGGGTTGTTATAAGAACCGAGCAGCATATGAAAGGGTGTCTGGTGGCTTCTGCATCTATGTCCTTAACTCTCTTCACAGCGAGTCTGTCGCTCTACAAACAGCTTTAGAGGCTGTTGCTGTTAGGGTATGGACGCCACAGGCTATTACCGTCTGCAGTCTTTACCTTCCACCGTATGGTGATGTCGCGCAGCATGAGCTGGCTGCGCTGCTAGCCCAATTGCCGTCACCTTTCTTGTTACTGGGCGACTTGAACGCCCGTAACCCTCTGTGGGGTGGGTCAGTGGCAACAGGTCGAGGCGCCACCATTGAGCATTTATTGGAACAGCTCGGTCTTTCACTTCTAAATGATGGTTCCTTCACAAACTTCAGCATGGCGCATGGCACGTACTCCGCCATTGACCTTTCGATCAGTAGCCCTCGCCTCTTACCCTCTGTCCAATGGAGTGTTCATGACGACTTGTGTGGCAGTGACCGCTTTCCGATCTTTCTGTCACTGCCACCACGTCACTCTTCTGGGCGCCCCACCAGCTGGGCTATGAATAAGGCTGACTGGGACTTGTTTTCCTCCACTGCCGCTATTGAGCCTCTCTCTAGTGATGACATTGATGCGGTGGTTCGATCGGTCACCACCGGCATCGTTACTGCCGCCGAATCTGCCATTCCCCGTTCTTCTGGGTCCCCTCGGCGGAGGGCTGTGCCTTGGTGGTCGCCTGAGGTCGCTGAAGCGATTAAAGATCGCCGGCGGGCGCTCCAGCGTCACAAGCGACATCCCTGCATTTAACACCTTATCGCCTTCAAACGGCTGCATGCGCGGGCCCGCCTCCTTATCTGCCAAGGCAAGCAGGAGTGCTGGGAGCGGTATGTGTCCACCATTGGCCTCCATGTCACTCCATTGCAGGTCTGGGCCACGATTCGATGCGTCTACGGCTATCTGACCCTGTTAGCGTCCCTGCGCTCTCACTGAATGGAGCAGTTTGTACTGCCTCCGACATCAATGCAACCCGCTTGGCAGAGCATTTTGCTCTGAGTTCCGCTTCTGCGAATTACCACCAGGCCTTCCGCTCCATCAAAGAGCGGATGGAACGTCGGAGCCTTTCTTTTCGCACCCACACTTCTGAATCCTACAATGCTCCATTCAGTGAGTGGGAATTTCACAGTGCGCTTGCCGCTTGCCCTGATACCGCTCCTGGGCCAGATCGCATCCACTGTCAGATGCTGAAACACCTTTCAGTGGACTGCAAGCGACGCATCCTTGACCTTTACAACCGTCTCTGGGTCGAGGGTGAGTTACCGTCGCAATGGCGGGAAAGCATTGTTATCCCCGTTTTGAAACTGGGCAAGAGCCCTTTGGAGGTGGACAGCTACCACCCCATTAGCATCACCAACGTTCTTTGCAAGCTTCTCGAACGGATGGTGAGCCGGCCCTTGATTTGGGTACTGGAGTCTCGGGGCCTTCTGGCTCTGTCTCAGGGTGGGTTCCGTAAAGGCCGCTCCGCCGCCGACAATCTGGTGAGCCTGGAGTCGCCCATCCGTACTGCCTTTGCCCGCGGTCAGCACCTAGTCGCTGTCTTTTTCGACATGTGGAAGGTGTACGATATGACATGGCGTCATCACATCCTTTCTATGCTTCATGGATGGGGTCTTCGTGGCCCTCTGCCGATCTTTATCTGCAATTTCCTGTCGTGTCGTACCTTCCGCGTGCAAGTCGCAGCCTCATATAGTTCCTCCCACGTCCAGGAGAACGGCGTGCCACAGGGTTTGTTGTAAGTGTCTGCCTGTTTTTAATAGCCATTAATGGGCTCGCTGCAGCTGTGGGAAATTGTCTCCGCTTCCCTGTATGCTGACGACTTCTGCCTTTACTACAGCTCTACTGGCATTGCAGCTGTTGAACTTCAGTTACAGGGCGCTATCCGCAAGGCGCAGTCTTGGATTGTAGCTCATGGGTTCCAGTTTTCGTCAGCGAAGACCCGCGTTATGCATTTCTGCCGGCGGCGTACCGTCCACCCGGAGCCGCAGCTTTCTCTTGATGGTGAACTTCTTTCAGTGGTGTAATCACACAGGTTTTTGGGGGTGGTTTTCGATGCCCGGTTGACTTGGCTGCCTCATATCCGGCAGCTCAAACAGGCGTGTTGGCGGAATCTCAATGCTCTGCGGTGCTTGAGCCACACCCACTGGGGCGCTGACCGATCTACCCTGTTACGGCTCTACCAGGCGTTAATCCAGTCTCGTCTGGATTATGGGAGCCTGGCTTATGGCTCAGCATCCCCATCTGTGTTGCGGGTGCTGGACCCAATCCTCCATAGCGGGATACGCCTTGCCACTGGTGCTTTCCGCTCCAGCCCTGTGGACAGCATACTAGTGGAGGCAGGTGTCCCTCCACTGTGGTTACGACGCCGACAATTACTGGCTGCTTATGCTGCCCATGTTTTTAGCTTGCCCGGGCATCCAAATTACTGTGTCCTGTTCCCGCAGTCAGTCGTCAATCTGCCAGACCGCCGGCCCCGGTCGGGTTGTCCGATCGCCGTACGCGTCAAGGAGCTTCTCTCCGGGCTTGGGTTCTTCCCTGTTCCACCTCCTTTCCGGGCACCTCTGTGTACACCCCTGTGGTGTGTGCCTCGCCCTTGCCTTTGGCTCGACTTGGCACAAGGCCCGAAGGACTCAGTCCCTCTAGAGGCCTTCCGCCGCCGCTTTTATTCCATCCTGGCCACGTATCAGGGCTCTGGCATTGTTTACACTGACGGCTCGATGGTTGCTGCTCGTGTCGGTTATGCAATAACTCTAGGGGACCATTCCGAACAGCGTTCCTCGCCGGCTGGCTGCAGCGTTTACACTGCTCAGCTGGTCGCCATCTTTTGAGCCCTAGAGTGTGTCCGCTCCTGCTCAGGTGAGTCCTTCGTTATCTGTAGCGATTCCCTGAGCGGTTTACGAGCTCTCGACCAGTGTTTTCCTCGTTCTCGTCTGGTGATGGCTATCTATGAGTCCCTGCATACTCTTGCACTTCGCGGCCGCTCTGTGGTCTGTGTGGACCCCCAGTCATGTCGGTATCCCGGGCAATGAACATGTTGACTGCCTGGCCAAACAGGCCACCAGTGAACCCACCCTGGACATTGACCTCCCGGAGAGTGATTTGAGGGCAGTCTTACGCCGCAAAGTTATCTCGCTTTGAGGCGCTGAATGGCGCGGTCTGACCACCCCTAACAAATTCCGTGCCATCAAGGAGACGACGACTGTGTGGCACTCCTCCTTGCGAGTCTCTCGCTAGGAGTCTGTCGTCCTCTGCCGACTGCGTATTGGGCACACACGGATTACGCACGGCCACCTATTGCGACGTGAGGGCCCACCTTTATGTCGCTGCGGCTCCGTTTTGACAGTGGTCCATATTTTATTGGACTGTCCACTTTTAGGTTTGCTCAGGCAGTCGTTGGCACTGCCTGACCCGCTCCCTGCCCTTTTAACAGACGACTCCGGTATGGCTGACTTAGTTTTATCGTTTAATCTGAGTGTTTGTTTTATTTTATTGTTTTCGGTTGATTCTGGCCTTTGGCGTATGATTTTAAACTGATTTTTTAATGTGTTTCTAAGTGGTTGGCTTTTCCTTTTTTATTTCTATGGTCGGCCAACCACCGTCACACTCTGTGATTTTAGTTCGTTTTGTCTTGTCTCTGTCTAAGTTTCTCTTGTTCTGTGTCGTCTGTGATCCGTTCTGTTCATCGTTTTTATTCTCTGTGGGTGTTCTTTGTATTTGGAAAAAGGGACCGATGACCGTAGCAGTCTGGTCCCTTTAATCCCACAAACCAACCAAAACCTCTAGGCCGCACAATTTCTGGGACATTGCCAAACTAGCCATCAAAAGGCGCGATATTACCGCCAAAGCAGAAAACAACAAACATCATAAACAAAATACACACACTGTAATATTAGTGTGTCTATTCAGTGTGTAATGAAACAACACTTGGCATGTACACGAACAGAGTAGTTATGACACCGTTGTCATCTTTGTGCAGTATGAAGATGTTTCCTATGCTTTACTTAACAGCTAAAGTGATTGCCTGGCTCTAGTTCTACATCTGTGCTCACCTGTCCTCTCGTCAATTTTCGTACTTGTGGTCCTCTGCATTTCGGTGTTGACCGTGTGTTCTTTGAAACGTGCAACACCACTCTTTTCCTTCAGTGAGAGCTTTTCATGTGGCTTAGAGATTCGGTATGTCCACCGTCGTGTTTACCATGCAGATATCAGTCATCTGAGTGAATAGTGGTTACCACCGTTTTTATTTCTTTTATATATCTTATCGTCCTATAAAGTGATATCTGCTTGTCCAGTAGATCAATGCCACACATATAGGCGTTGTAATCTTCAAAGAGATGTGGCACTGCAACAGACGTTTCGTTTCTCTTTGCCTGTGGGTATCTTTCATCAGAGCTCAAAGCGGAAGTAGTACTGCAGTTTGTAGCTACACATACTGGTTATCCTTCAATTTCACTATCAGAACTTCATTCTCTTTGTCATACGTGTAGCCATAGAACACTCATTTCCCTTCTCCTTTTTTTCATATCGACCTCGGGGCATCTCTCATTTTCTAACTTTTCCGTGTAAGGCGTGTGTATGGCACATCGACGTAGGAATGCTAATGTAACACTTCGTTCTATTATTAGGATGGTAAGATGAACCGATATTGCACTTACTTCAGGAAATCTGAAATATACGGAATGTTAGAAGGGCATCCGTACGTTCATAACACACCCAGGCAACTAAATCACAATGGATTGTTGTGCAGAAACTACTAGCAGGCATACAGTGCAGCCAAGTGCGAAACTAAAGAATAGGGAAACTAATCTCTTTCCAGAAAGGAAAGGTTTATTTTTTCAGTTTTCAGTTTAAACTTTCAGAAATAGCAAACAAGGCTAAAAGTTTCATTGATTGTGTAGAAATAATTATAATATTTGGGTACTAAAAATGGGTTGAGAACGTTGTTAAAGAGATGTAAAATATTCTCAAGTGGAAAACGTTCTAACATTCGCGACACATTATTAGCATTGGGTTTAAAAGAGGGATGAATGCAGCATAGACAGCTCTGAATCTTTGTATTGCTTGTGGACGAGTGTCTTTGGGCAAAAGATACCAGAAAAGGATTTTGCTACTATAGGAACGATCGTTCTCGCATGAATGATTTTCCACAGGATTAGAAGCCTGGCATGGGATTACCCCATGCTCAAACTGAAAGCAATATTTTACCTGAACGCGTTCAATAAATACATTCAACATTCGTATACAGCACTCAGTGTGAACTTAATTTGCATCTATGGGGGTGGGGGGTGGCGGGCGGGGTGCTGTGCGCTAGGACATAACGCATAGTGCTGATTTGAAAAACAAAACTATCCAACAAGTGTATGGTGAATATCCGTTTAGCCTGGTGGCTGGAGTCCCGCAGTCTTTAAACACCTGCCCAAACGCGGTTTCTGAAAGCATTTTTCTGCAGTTGACCATCTTGTTGCTCTCTCCACTTATATCATGAACAATTTTCTCCGGAAACGCCAAACAGTAGCAAATTTTTTTTGGTCTGGAGAGAGCATACGATACCTGTTAGAGGACAGGCATCTTCCGCACACTGTTTTCTTGTGGCTTTCGAGGTCGGCTGCCCCTTTTTCTTCGCGAATTTATGGCAGAGCGCACATTTAGAGTGCGGGTGGACGCTACTCTCTCCCATACTTTCTCCCAAGAAAACGGGGTACCCCAGGGCTCCGTGTTAAGTGTCGTACTGTTTGCCATTGCCATAAATCCAATTATGGATTGTCTCCTTCCTGGTGTCTCGGGCTCCCTCTTTGTGGACGATTTTGCGATCTACTACAGCTCTCAACGGACCAGCCTTCTAGAACGACGTCTTCAAGGATGTCTCAATCGCCTCCACTCTTGGAGCATCGAAACAGGCTTCCGCTTTTCTCCCAGTAAGACCGTTTGTGTTCATTTTTGGCTTCGTACGGAATTTCTTCCATCTTCCTTACATCTAGGACCTGTCAACCATCCGTTTTCGGACGTCGCTAAATTCTTGGATCTTATGTTTGACAGAAAACTGTGCTGGTCCTCCCACGTTTCCTATCTTTCGGCTCGCTGTTGCGGTCTCTCAACACCCTCCGTGTCCTGAATGGTACCTCTTGGAGAGCGGACCGAGTGGTCCTTCTCCGCCTCTATCGCGCCTTAGTGCGCTCGAAATTGGACTATGGAAGCATAGTTTACTCCTCTGCTCGGCCGTCTGTTCTTCGGCGTCTCGTCACTCTCCACCATCGTGGATTACGTTTAGTGTCTGGAGCTTTTTACACAAGCCCTGTGGAAAGCCTTTATGCTGAGACTGCTGAACCTCCGCTGTCCAATTGGCGAGCTGTCCTTCTGAGCCGTTATGCTAGCCATCTGTCTTCCATGCCTGCTAATCCAGCCCGTGACATGTTTCTCGACGCTTCCTTGGATTTAAGGTATGCAGGCCGCCCTTCCTCCTTACTACCACCGGGAGTCCGCTTCCGTCAACTGCTCCATTCTCTTTCCTTCCGCTTTCCTAAGACTTTCTTGACAACTTGGGGTACAGCACTGCCTTGGCTCCGTCCCCGGACCTGCCTGCTCCGTGACCTTTGTCAGTTTCCCAAGGATGGTGTCCCTTCACTTGTTTATCGTTGGGCATTTGCTGCTCTATGTGCACAAATGAAGCAAGCCACATTTATTTACACTGATGGCTCAAAAACATCGTTAGGTTTAGGGAGTGCCTATATTGTTGGCGACACCCCAAATAGATTTCGGCTTTCCGACCAGTGTTCGGTTTATACTGCGGAACTTTACGCTGTTCTCCAGACTGCCCAATACATCCGTCGCCATCAGCGGATACAGTATGTTATCTGTTCAGATTCTCTCAGCTCTCTCCTCAGTCTTCAAGCTCTCTACCCTGTCCATCCTCTGGTCCACCGGATTCAGGACTGCCTCCACTTGCTCCACTTGGGGGGGGGGGGGGGGGGCGCCTCTGTGGCGTTCCTCTGACTCCCAGGACACGTTGGTATCTGTGGGAATGAGGCGGCCGATATAGCGGCCAAGGCTGCAGTCTCTCTTCTTCGGCCAGCTATTCAATCGATTCCCTTCGCCGATCTACGGAGCGTTTTATGTCGTCGAGTTGTTCTTTTATGGCACGCCCATTGGTCGACACTTCCCCATAATAAATTGCGGGACGTGAAAGCTCTTCCCTGTGCTTGGACCTCTTCCTCTCGAACGCGTCGTCGGGAGGAGGTAATTTTAGCTAGACTCCGGATAGGTCACTGTCTTTTTAACCATCGACATCTTTTAAGTGGCGATCCTCCCCCACTCCGTCCCCACTGCTCTCAGCTGTGGACAGTAAGACACCATTTACTTGAGTACCCCTATTTTACTCCGTTACGCGTCCGTCTACAGCTGTTGCCTGATATATCGTCGATTTTAGCAGGTGACACGCGCTCAGCCGATTGCGTTCTCGAGTTTATTCGTGCCACTGAGATGTCAGTCATTTGCAGCTTAAGTTTTCCTTCTGTTTTTAGTTTCTCAAATTTTTTTAGTTTCGTTCCCATTGCTGCTGGTTTCCAGTTCCGTTTTTTTTTTTACTTTTTCCTAAGACACAGACAGGGCGCTAATGATCGTAGCAGTTTTGCTCCCTAAAACCATAAAAAAGAGATGGCTGTCGCGACTTGACAGTTTTTTGTGATACTCGTAGGAGGAGACACAAAAAGACCTCCAGGTGCCATGTACAAGTGTCAAAAAGAGGGTAGCGTTTTTAGTTCGCAAAAGAATCTACCCTATTTCTTGGGACACGCAGCTGTCCGTGCCCAGCTGATAGTTAATGCCAAACTACCACTACGATGGCTCTTAGCCTAGGCTTAATTTCTGTCTGTGGAAGAACTGCTGAACAGTGGGGGAATGGCATCAGACGTGTGTAGCCCACCCACAGCAGACCCGTTGTATGCCAGTGGATCGCAGCAAAATGCTCTGTGGTTGCATCTTTGTGCCAATGACTTTCTTTTGCAGCAGACTGTCGCCCCATTGTGGAGGCGAGAAAGAAGTTCTACAGTCTATCAGACAGTTGTTCACGCCCACTCCCTTCCACTGTCCGTCACACGCACTGTGGATGTCTCGCAACTTACGACAGTGACATGTAGATTTATAGTTACAGCATGTCATGTCAGGGAACACCTAATGAGGACATAATTACGGCGTCCAAATATCGTGTTGGGAAGAAGCGGACCTCTGGCAGAATACCCTATCTTGACGAAGTGACAACGAATCGCTGGGAATATTAAGATATTAAACCTACGCTCTAGTCTCCAGACCTAGTTACTGATATGCAAATACGGCTCAATCACATATCGTGTGTGTATTCCAGCCCTCACCAGCTGTGTCTTCGAGACACCAGCTGTGCTCACTTCCCAGCCTGTTACAGGAATCCATTGGCTGGTATTCTTCATACTAGTGGTGTAACTGAATCTTGGCACCAACGCCAGATACGTATGGCAACTCTGATCTAAGAGTTACTTCCTGGATGAAGCAGAACTATCCTGCTAAATTCATACGATATATTTGTATAATTTCCATCGAAAAAGCTGATTGGAATTTACACAAGGTGTGAAATAAGGGTATTAATATATGGTTTCGAGCTCAGGAAAGTTGTTTCGCACGATAGTCGCAACTATCTCGTCGTTTACATTGTGATTTAACTGTCCTAGCCACCTCTAGGGCAATAGGGGACAGAAAAATGTTTAACGCTTTGCTAGCTGTGTGGTAATGCGGCCGCCTTTAAAACGAAGGCTGCTTTAGTGTGTGGTTTCAGGCTCACTTAAAACTAGATTTTTAGCTGTTTCATGATATAGTTACGGGGAGCCAAATTGAAAATCAATAAGCGAGTCATATTTGTGTATGACATGCCACATTTTCATACTACTTGAGTGACCCAGGCCGGCAAGTACATACCGACCGTTTTGAAGTCCAGAGTGAGTAATTCGTGTCTATATAGGCACATTATGGTTACAGACACCTTAAATTTTATTGAAATAGGCTTTAGTCTTAATGTTAGTGTGATATGCTGTACTCCATTTATACTACGAGTAGTACAGTTAATATTTTAATACTGTTTTCCTTTAGTGTGTTGAAAAAACAGTAAAAATCAGAGGAAAATAAAGCATCACAATATATCCATGTTGATCTGAAACAGTCTGACAATGCTTAGATATTTTACTGATTCCACGCCTGCCGAAACCACCTGGATCTGAGTTAAAGATGTCTTCAAATCAGGTGGGAAGAATATTTTCGTAGTGAAAGGGATTTTCTTCCGTTTTTCGTTAAGGAAGGAGGCGGTAACCATTTCAGGGCATAACATGAGAAGACTAAATACATGATGAGTGACTTGCCAAATAATTTCTGAATAGTTTTGTTTGTGAAATAAGTAGAGTCCGTTTACGTGTAGCAATAACATGAGATGTAGTTTTGTCGGTCGTTTTCTCTAACACTGCGAACAAAAAGTGTCAAAAGTAGTGGTTAATAAATACCAGCTGAGATGGACACATTCCTGGGGGAGGGATTTGTAGCACACACAACCCTATTTTAGTCGTACGATGCAAAATGCTCTCATTGCCCTCCGCTGGAGTATGTATTTCGTTGGGACAGCTAATTAATTTCTTCATAAAAAGGTAACAAAGACGTAGTAACTCGCCACTAGTAACAATATTGCAAAGGAATGCTCAGTGAGCTATCCGAGGATATACGAGGAACAATGCAGTAAGTCACCCCTTCGATTTTTGTTGCTCTGAATTATAGCCTGCGGTACTCCTACTCGCAACTTCTGAGCTTGGCTTATTCAATGCAAATGTCGCACAACAGTTAAATGGTCGCAAGTAGTCACTTGTCAGTTGATATGTTCGTGAATGTTTAAAATCATTCGTGCCAGAAAGATTTTTTTTTGTTAAGAAGAAAATGCTTTTCTGACCTATTTTGTACAAAAGCACTCGGCTCGTTCACACAATACAAGTTTAGCGCTGCCGCCGCTGCCTTCTGTGGTACCCAAAATGAGTAATACGTTGCAAGCGTTGGACCTTTCTGCGCACGAGACTATTTTAAAAGCTCGAACAACACGGAGTTTGTGTTGTAGGGAGGTTCTTGTAAAATACAAATACTTGAAATTAATCATTTAGATTAAAGGTGACCCCCTCACAGAGAAGCAGGCACACACGAAAGGGGCAAAACTTGCTAGCTTCAGGATTTTATCCTTTGACGAGCTGGCGCAATAGAAGTAAAACAGGGTAAATAAAATCCGAAAGTTAGCAACTTTTCGGCCTTTAGTGTGTGCCTAGCAACAAGTCAACACTTTCGCTTTTCGGGGAGTGGTCTCCTTTAATCCTGAAGTATTTACATTCATAAGTTTCAAGTACGCAAACTCCAACACGCAACTGGAATAAGAGTACTCGAACTTGAAATAAGGAGGTGACAGTTGGTAAACACACTCCTCGGAAGGCGAGTGACGTCAGCGGCGAGCTGCGGTTGGCCGCTGCCACAAGCTGTTTCTGCACGTATTCGCTGGAAGGTAAAGCTACAGTCGGAAGTATGGAATGGAGTGAACTCTAAAACACATTGCGTGACGCTTAACACTTTTTTCTATCGGCGATTGGAGCGGAATCTAGATTTTGTTGTTTTTATTTCTAAACCATTTGCATGTTTCGACACTTCTTACTTTTTTAAACAGGTGGGGACCGAGTGGGCAAGAGGCCTGGCCACAGTGTCTCCTTTGCCTGACAATAAGGGAGAGGCACAGGAAGGAAACTTCCTAGCTTTATTAAATTTCTTACTTTAATTGTATCCCAGCAAAGAGGTCAGATACGAAAAACATAAAGAAATATAGGGCCGAAGTGACGTCCTTGTCACTCCACTGGGAGGATCTTACCGCTTGGTCGGTCGTGCAACATGTTGCCTAGGAAGTACGCAAAGAACATTTTGCAGGAAGAGTGATGCCGGGTGATGTCATGTTGTCCCAGTAGACAGGACCTGGAACTACCGCCCAATGCCGCGGTAATATAAATATCGAGCAGAAATAGAGATTTTGCGAACTGCGTTTGTCACTTATTTAACTCTGTGCCCCTTGTACTTCCTCGAAACTCTCAAGGCCTTCAGAAGACCTTACACGTGATTCTACCTGTTTTCACGTGAGTGATGAACGCACAGAATCGTTAAAACAGTTTCAGGCGTTTGTTCAAGTTGCACCTCACAAACCGTCGCATCCTGTTTGTACTGGGCGCTATCTCGTGTACTGGAAAGACTAGCTCCAAGCTTTGTTTCACGCTTGTGCCGCCAGTAGAGATATTTGCAGGTTCGGAAATAATACATCACAAGCCAAATAACCCTTGGAACCGCTTGTACTTCTGATTTCCAGATTTTCTCTTGCCAGTATTTAACAACCGATTTAAGCAAATACAGAGATGAAAACCACTCCCAGACACGTCACTTAATAAAGGAACGGCGTGAAGCAACAAAAACCGTTGCAGACAGTTAGGTGAAACATGGCACATGTCACTACGTAGGAGAAAGTGAATTTTACTTTAAAAATCCCAGACACTTTCAACCGTTAGAAACCATGTATTTCGCTGTGATAAACTGTAGTCAAGAGTTTCGCTTTATTTCCACTGATAAGGGCGAAGGAGGGTCATGGTTCATTTCTGTTGCAGTGCCATTCGAAATCGTATTTTCTCTTTACCGGTTCGCGTTTACTTCCTTCACAACGGGGTCGGCAACACTACCCAATCAAACCGGGAGCCTTCAAGCGTCCCTAGTGCGCTGAACATGCTGTTTTCACTCGTTCACTGTGTGACTAGCTGAAGTGTGCGACAGAGCTGTAATACTTCTTTTGTAAAAGGGGAAGGGAAAAAAGGGTTTAACGTCCCGTCGGCATAGAGATAATGAGAGACCGAAGCACAAGTTCGGATTGTGTCAAGGATGGGGAACGAAATCGGCTGTGCCCTTTCAAAGAACCGTAACGGCATTTGCGTGGAACGATCTAGGGAAGTCATGGGAAACCTGAAACTGGATGGCCGGACGCGGCTTTGAACCGTTGTTCTCCTGAATGGGAGTCCAGTGTGCTAACCACTGCGCTACCTCGCTCATTCTAGTACTTTCGTAAACTTTAATTACGTTACGTAACTTGTTTGGACAACTGTGTGAACTTTGTTTGCATAACGCAACTTTTTTGTACATGGAGGTATCGAGGTGAGCCGTAATATTATGCCGCTGTTAATCATCGCCCTCTTAACCCGAACCACGCAATGATAGGAAAACGTCACAATCTTGAGTAGCTAGTGGTTTGCCCCCTAGTTGAATCTGGGATGCAGACTGTTCATTGAGCGCCGAATTCAGCTCAGAATTTGTTGCCCACGAATGCAATCTGATATTAGTTAGTAATTCCCCTCTCCTACACCACATACACCATCAGCAACATTAGCTCCTTGCTAAACGAATTTTCTTTGAATAATTTTATGTTTAAAATCACGAAACCTAAATTCTGTTGTATTTCATTTTTGTAAATGTTTTATTAAACTAATTACTACCAGTATCATGTCACTTGCTAGTATTTGGAAAATTAAGTGTTGGAACTATTCAATATTAGAATCTTGCTGTATTTATGACAAGTAATAATAATCATCTCCCAGAAATATTTCGTGACAGATTCGTTAGCACCTTTGTTTTCTACCCATCAAATAACTTCATCTTACGTCTGAGCGGGTAATTACAATTAGGTTTGGAACGTCTTTACTACAACGTATTTCTATCATTGTCGTCCGTGATGGGAAATATTATGGATTTAACAGTGACTAAATAATTCAGATTTTGTTAAGAATCTCATAATCTGTAATGCCTCTCGTGACCGCTCCTCCCGCTTGCGGACGCGTATCATATTGCGCGGGTACGCACGATGTAAACAGCAGCTGTTCATAACGTACTAGAGTGGTGTAGGGCAAGTCGAGACGAACGATTCGATAGAACACTTCTGGTGCACCGAGCACGTAAATTGCCTCATTACTTGTAAACGTTAGGTATATCAACCTGTTAAATTTGTCAGTATGGCGCCGATATAAACATGGGGCTTCGCTACCGGTGAATTTGTTAACAAAGCCTGTATTTGCCTTTCACATTCGTTGACTTGTACAACTCTCAACGAAATTGTGACCTTCGAACCTAACATTGAGCTCGGGTTCTGCAACGGATCAATCTGTTACCACACAACCAAAAAAGCGTGGGGGGGGGGGGGGGGAGAGAGAGAGAGAGAGAGAGAGAGAGAGAGAGAGAGAGAGAGAGAGAGAGAGAGAGAGAGAGAGAGAAGGGGGGGGGGGGAGGGGTGGCGGCAATACCACGCTTTACCTACACGAAACACCAAAGTTACAGGGCCTCCATGTCATACGAGATCTTCAATATTTTCTAGCTGTATTCGCGCAGACTAAAACAAAATGAATAGAGCATTTTTGTAGCGTATGTAATGCAGTTCAATGCTTTAACGGTATGCATTTGTAATAGTAGTCTGTTCTCGAGTTGTTACAGAAACGCGTACAAAAGTGGTCTCCAACTACACTAACTTCCTCACACTCTATCCTCCCCCACCGCTTTTCCTCCTATCAGAATTCTTAGTATGTTGCTCACGGCGCTCCCTTTTGCCACTGCTCGAAAATTTGAGACTAAACGAATTATTTCCATTTTCGACCGGCTCCGTGGACTATTTAATCATAATTATTAAGTTATGTACTTGATGTAAGCACTTCCATTAAATTTACGAAGGTTTATAGAATTTCTTGGTGGTGTTCTGCAATACAATTGTTCAGCAATAATTAAATATGGCGATTAATAACACAGTGGTTGTGCAAGGAGTGTTAAAATTTGTTACGTAAAGGGTGCTTTATTCTGTCTGGTCGATATTTCTGCGTTCTCTCGGATGTTTTCTTTCTTCTTACGAGACGACTCTTCCTATAGTTCTTCCCCTGATCTTCGTTTGGGGTCTGGTTTGTCTGTCTTCCAGTATTTTGGTTTTTTTAGTTATCCTCTATAATTTGGAGTTCTTATGTCTTCCTAAATTTCTGTGACGCATATAATGTTGCTCTTACTATTCCACAGCTTTTCTATTACTCCTGTACTAATTCTTTCCTGTGGTGTTCTCATAAGATGTCCAAAGAACGATACGCGATTCTTCCTGATGGTGTTAGTTATTAGTTCTGTTTTCTTGTGTATTGTTTACTTCAGAGTTACTATCCAATGATTTTATGTATGTCTATGTATATTCTCCGATGCCCATTTACTGAGATATTGTTGGTCTCCTAATTCTTCTTTCTGTCTTTGCTCCATTTCTGCTGTAGTAGTTTTGAAGATTTTTTAGCTGCATATGTTATTTCTGGTCGTGTAACTGTTTCATAGTTTTTTAATTTAGCATCTATAGACACGCTTTTTTGTTGTTTAGTAATGTATTTTTCTTTCTTCAATTGCTGTATTTTGCCATTTTTAGTTCTCATTTAGATTGTTTGTTACGATTTCACCTAAATATTCAAATTTATTAAGTTTTGGGTAAAAGCTGCGTATTGGACCCCCTCCCCCCCATCCGTTTTTCAATATGGCACAGATGTAGATATTAGTCTTCGCTACTAGGTAATTTGTTACCTTGACCATACTTTCTACTGTCGCATTAGTTGGCTTTGCCACTTTGTAACATAAACTAGACAAAGGGCTGTTCTACGAATCTTTGTCGTCACGGCCACAAATTCAAGGGGGAGAGGAGGTGTCCAATACGTATCTCAGTTTCGATTCCCTGTTATATTGTAATTTAATTTGCAAGTCGGATAAGACAACGTAATCTTGTTTTCCAAATGACATTTTAAGGTCAATTTCCTGTGCTGTTTCTTGTAGCTATTTAACTTGTATTATTTCCTGAGTATTGTTGGCTAGGTGAGCAAGAGCATCAGCAAATCCCAAGAAGTTGAAACTTCATTTGTCGCACACACAATTATTTTCTTTCGGTTATCTTCTTACCATTCGCTCATTACATATTCCAGTGCACAGTTGAAGAGTAGTAGTGTTAGCCTGTCACTTTGTCTGAAGCCAGTTTTTATATGGAATGCTTCAGAAGTCGCCCCTGTGAACTACTTTCGATGTGGTGTTGGGTAGAGTAAGTACTGTTACCATTATTAAGCTGGTCCCTTTTCCAAACGTCATTCGTTAGTTGAGTTAATATAAACAGTACATACAGCAGTGATACACAATACATTCATCTTTACATATTACATATTGCAATCGAGGGCCTTCAGCTTGGAATTCATTTAGTGCAAACAGGTATTTACTAGGAAAGCTAACCCCCTGTTTCACAAATTTTTAAAGTATGTGGCAGCTTGTTGAACCATACATACCTATTAAAATATGGACTATTCTTATGTTTAATTTTGTCCTCGGCATGATCTTGTTATCCCACTTCTAGTGTCGTAGTTGCGTGTATCACATTTGCTTGCTTTGTTTTTACTGTTCACAAAAACTATAGTAAGTTAATACAAATATAAGGAATATATTGTTAAATATGTCAGACGAGGACTCTCCGGACCTTAGTCTGTGCATTAACCTCATTGCCCTTATCTACAATACCAACAGTGTATTCAGGTGTTGTCCTGCCACGCGGCCGCACACTTCAGTATCGTGATTAACAATTTATCCCATGTTTAGGGATTGAGCTGGAACTGTTTTTGCCACTTCGCGTATCAGGTGGAACCTACCGCTTATTTTCTCGCACACAGAATAGATGTGGTTTACGTGACGAAAATTTTTGTGCAGATGGACACAAAGAACTTTGTTACCTATTTCTTCCTATTTAATATTACATATATTATTTTATCCTCATTAGAGCAAATTGTTTTAATGTTAGTAACAGATTTACTGACTTGAGGATTTAGGCCTCAATGTAGGAAAATACGTGGCTACTTCTGTCACTCCTTCAGTTTCAACTGCCTCTAATCCCTCAGCTTTGCTGGTAAAATAAAAGGGTGGTGGTGTCTTAAGCATAGCTTACCAGATGAAGGTGGAAGAACTGTCGTAGTAGTAGTAGTAGTAGTAGTAGTAGTAGTAATTCGGTGCACTGCTTGCTATAGTAAGTTAACAGTGACTGCATAGACAAGTCTTGAATGTTGTATGCCTTAAATTTCATGAGCGACCCACGGCTGACTG
The DNA here is from genome assembly GCF_023864345.2 of Schistocerca serialis cubense. Classification (NCBI taxonomy): domain Eukaryota; kingdom Metazoa; phylum Arthropoda; class Insecta; order Orthoptera; family Acrididae; genus Schistocerca; species Schistocerca serialis. Next base: position 10,233,030 of record NW_026047573.1, read on the forward strand.
TCAGAGGCTTTGGAAAGATTTAATATTATACCTCTTCTTCTCATTCCTTCATCCATTCTTTCCTAAAGTCATGCTGCTTTTATTTATTTAAAATAACCATTTCAAAAACCATATTAAATCTAGGGGACAATGATACTGAGCTCTAGTTTGAAGCCTTTATTGTAGGTTACTTCGCTTCTTAGCACTGGTTTAACAGTGTTTTTTTTTTTTTTTAGACTCCTAAGATTTTCTCCTTAATACTACAGATTGAGGCAAGTTGTGGTTCCTTCTATGCACTTTCTTCAGGGCTCGACGTCACAGCTGAGTATTTGTTCTTTAATGTTAGGATTACCTTGCTTATTTCGTTTCCCATAACCTTCTCAGGTTGAAACTTCACGGTTTTGAGTGGTATGGTTTGGTATCTCATGGTAGATGCCCATAACATTTTCTGCTGGTGATAAGAAATTCTTATCATAAAGAATACATACTGCTTTTGATATTTTTACGATATTAGCGTACTGCACTATGCACTAAGCTTTTCCCGTTTATCTGACGCTTCCGCGTGGGATAGTGTATCCAATCCCTCCTAGCTACCTTATTTTTAATGAAATTTGATCTTGCTGTTATTCAAAGCTCGTTTCTTTTCAACACTTTTTGTTGTTTTGTAAGAACTGTTTTTTATTCTGTGTGTTGTGGAAACTAGTTTGAGTAATGGGAAGTCCACGTTACTTATCCAGTGTCGCCAGCAATTTTGAGAATTGTTGCGTGATGTATCCAGGTAGATCTAGAAGCTGAGACCCTGGTGTCAAAGGAAAGTATATTTTTACGGTTGTATGATCTTAATATAGCTGAGTTCCATGACAGCTAATTTGCTGAAGCTGACATCAATGTTAGTCTCAAAGTACATTGTCATTGGAACCAGTCTGCTTAATTTCGTCACTGAAACTGTAGAATCTTCACAAGGTCGGTCTTGCCACAGAATCGGTGGTTTCATGCCAAAGGGACAGGTACTAAAAAACAATTCGTAAAACGCTGGTTTCAGGTTGAAATGACTGGTCTTTGTCGCTATGCCAGCCAAAAGCACATTAAAAACCGTTAGCTCTCATTTCAAATAAAATTGCACATGACACTGTCAACGTTTTAAAATTAAATGACTCATTTTAGCGAATTCAACTGCACGAGTGTTTCGTCAGATATAAAAAGCTTAAACAAAAGAAATAAACCCTTGGCCAAAGGCTCATTACTACGTATGCCTGAACTAAGTTGGGCAGAAAATCTAATGATTAAAATGTTTGAGAGATATGCGAAGCTTCTAGACAAAATACTGTCTTGAACTACGGATGGAGGTAAGACTACGTTGTAAAGAAAAAAATTCTCACGTCTGCTAATCATATACTGCATGTGGTAGAAACATTAATAAAGTTGCGTCTTATTGTTTGGACGATCTGTTTGAAGTACGAGCCAATGGATTTTAATGCGTTTTATGGTGGAACAGCGACAAAGACCCTTACAAGGGTTGCAATTAATCACTTGACATACAGAATTGGCATCTGTGAAAGCTGTAACGTCATTTAACGGTGATACCAAATTTAATTCATATTTTTACATTTTATGTGGAGTGTGCTGTCTAGTGATGCGTCTGTAGGTTGTGACAGTTACCACCGCTGTCCCAAGTGACTTCTTAAATATGTGATTAGACGGAACTTCCCTCTCACAAATATGTGGAAGATATGTGATGATAGTTTCTCGCAGTCATGGCGGTTTGTAGAAGGTTTTACGTAGATTTCTGACTCTTATCTGTTCTTGAAGCTGCTGCAACTTTCGTCATGTGACAACCAGGTATCTTGAAAATGAACAATGTGACAAAATTAGCTAATAGCGAAAAATCATGAAATAAGTGTTCGTTTCAAAATTAAAAATCGTATACGCAGGACAATGACTTCCCTCAAGAAACTTGAACATGTTTGGAAATACTGAGGACAAACATTCAGCAGATTGCCTAAGAATCACGTAAAAAAAATTTTATTGCGCTGTACAGTACGTGGGTAAGTCCATAATTGTTTTGCGTTGGTTTGCGGTTCTGTTATTGATTCTGTAGGAGGAGGGAAATGAAGCTCAGGAGGTAGTTAAAGATGAATTTTTGTTTTCCGCAGGGTATTTCAGAGGCAGCTGCACAGTAAACTACACCGAAAGCAGGCACGGGATTGGTAGTAAATACGCTCACCCTCATTTTGCTCTCATTATGAGATTGACGAAGAACTAGGTAATATGAGAATCCGAGCAAGTAGGTACAGACAAAACGAAAATCACAGTAGTATTTGGCCTTATTTCAGTCTCCCGAAAGCCTTTATTCCCAGAAACCTTGCAGTTCTTGGCTCGCTGAGATCTACGTTCACTTTCAATAGCTGTAGTCCCTAAACCCGTCCCTCGCATATTTTCGCGATATAGGAGCGTTTTTTAGTTTCCCTCGTTGCAGTGGAAAAGCAATTTCCGTTATTGCATCCATCACGCTTGAGATTTGGCACGAGATCTCTGTTTATGGAATCCACAGTCACGCATCCCATTACCCATACAAGAGGACACGTTTTGAACCAGTAAGAAGTTATGGACTGAACACTTAGTCAAGACTGTTTGATACTGTGTTTGCGTTAAAGTACAATGGCTTTCTAAATACCCTAAAACTAATAACTAAAATGCCGAAACTTTTTAGTAGAGCCGGCGGTTAAAAACACGCTCTGCGGCAGGTTGACGTCTAATAGAGCCTAGATTCAGCAAGAAAGACTTACTTGCTTAAGTATCATCCCTGACTATAATTTATGAAACTGGAATGCTCCTACCAGGAAGTGGTGAGGCGTTCGACAGGAGAATAGTTTACTGTTTTAGCTTCTTAAACAAAGCACTGTTAGAAAATGCATCTGTCAGATACTCACACATTGCAACCATAGTCAACGCAAACATATAGTTTGCATCTGCCATTTCCAAAAGAACAGTTCCATGCCGCCGTTTACGTTTATAAAAAGGCTCGGACTATTAGTCGAGCTTGTTATCACGTGCTTTCCATGTAGCGCGTCGAGACGATGAGGGGAAAATTCAGCTCCTCTCGAAATCTGCTGTGGCAATGACAAGGGTACCGCCCAGGCTCACCACGATTTCGTTCAGGTACATGATGTATGCAGGACTTGACTAGAAATTAAAGTGACGCAAGTGGGAACTCCAGATCAACAAACGTTCAGAAAAACAGTATTTTTGGTGCTGGTTGGACGATGCATGTCGTGCAGAACGGTAATCAGAAGGTCGTGGGGTTGAGTTCGTATGTGCAACAATTTTTCCTTCGAACTTTACGTCACTTGCACTGCAAATAAACCGAAGTATAGGTCAATATATTGCATTTGTTAATGTTTTCATAAAAGGCGTGTAAAGGGAAAGCAGAGGACAATGTGGTACTGCGAACAAATTTCCAGGTAAGGATTGTAAGACGTACACAAGAACTTCGTATAAAAAACTGAATACTTCATTACTGCACAGTTAGTAATTTACACTTGCTGTAGTGATACTCATCGTAAAAGCAAGGAGCACTAATTTTCTCAGTATCTTACACACGTTACGAACGCCTCTTTTTTATTGCACAACTTTACTTAAAATTTTCTATAGCGAAGCAAACTTGATTCACATTCGTGAAAGGTTCTCTCTACCGCACAGTTTGTTGCGTAACGCATCGTTTCGCCAAATAGTATAGCTGGTGACGCACAAAGATGCAGTCTTCACGGAATGTGATTTATTTTTATCATTCTGTGAGATAAGAGCAGTTTTGTAGCTTTTTGATCAAATTCTTTTTCTTGCAATAAAAATAGACGTCACAGAGTTGCAATAGCAAAGTGCATGTAATATTTTCTCAACGCTTGGCCTTTTTATTTCATGCCAAGACCTACGTACACCATAAATTTAGACGAAATCGGTGATGACGAGTAGGCGCTGTATCTTTGTGGCCAGTCTTCTGCGCTTTGTTAGATATCTAAGAAACCACCATTCTCGATGAGAAAGAGCTGTCAGTAAGATTTAACTATTTGCAGAAATTCTATGTAGTGTAACTGCGTTTTCAGCAATCTGTTATGCATGTGTAGCCGGAATTTCTTTGTATTTTGAGCATAGTTGAAAAAATAATGAATACGTATTACACGACAAAGCAAATACAGAACCAGAACTTCCAAAAATATCAATGGAAAAATTACCAATGTTGGAATTCATAATAAATAATGAGATTTATTTCTTTTCCAGTCAGATTGTTTGCTTAGATGTTCACATCCCTACAGAGCACCGTAGCTGCTTCTTTAATGATCCTGCCTATTCTGCAAACAGGGTCTCGAAAGGGATACTGTAGGTTGCAGCACGAATCACATGAAAAATGCTGATTGTTATCGGAACGCAGTACATTTAAATCTACCGTTTTTGTGAAACAAAATATTTTAAGGTAAGGTAGTCCAAGCTTTCACAGTGAAACGGTAGGCAACAATCACTGTGGTGCAATCTTACTGCTCGTCTCACTTTTGTCTCGTTATGGACGGAGTCTAGAAGAAACCGCACCTCGCCGCTCGTCAATCGGAGGAATGTCCCGGCTTCGTGCTCATCCTCAATCCGTAGTTCCCGAACTAGCGTATGGGCTGCGCCCTGTCCTGATCATCCAGTTTCGCTCACAATCTTTCACGTGTACCGTGATGAGAAATATGAATCATCTATGTACACGTTGGTATCATTTCTAACTCTGACTAAAAATATACGTATACGTATTCAGTAAAATAACACGTCACAAAACCTTTTCCATCACCCTGGTTCCCAGAACTTCTAAAGATAGATGTTGAATGTGGATATTGTATCACAGACACAGTACTTTGACTGTTCAGAGATGTCACTAAACCCACGCAGAGATGTAAACAACCATTCAGGAGCAGCGCCTATTAAACGAGGGGGTCCGACAGTCGATCAGTTCCAGTCATTCCACCAGGAAGCAGGTACAGGTCTTGTGTTTTCTGTAGTTCAACCATGCCTACACGGTCAATACTGGCGTTCCATCGCGTCTGCATTGTTACTTTACGCTAGGAAGGGCTCTCAACAAGGGAAGTGTCTGGGCGTCTCAGAGTGAACCAAAGCGATGTTCGGACATGGAGATACAGAGACAGGAACTGCCGATGGCACCCATCGCTCACTTCCCCCCTCCCCCCCTCCCTCCCCAATGGCTATTACTGCAGTGGATGACCGCTACCGACGGATTATGGCTCGAAGGAACACTGACAGCAACGCCACCATGTTGAATAATGCTTTTGTGCAGCCACAAGACGTAGAGCTACAACTCAAACTGTGCCCAATAGGCTACATGATGCGCAACTTCACTCCCGACTTCCATGGCGAGGTCCATTTTTGCAAACACGACACCATGCAGCGCGGTACAGATGGGCCCAACATGAACCGAATGTACCGCTCAGGTTTGGCATCACGTTCTCTTCACCGATGGGTGTCGCATATGCCTTCGAGACAATCGTTGGAGACACGCTGTCCAGCAAGTGCAGCAAGGTGGGGGTTCCCTGCTGTTTTGGGGTGGCATTATGTGGGACCGACGCACACCGCTGGTGGTCATGGAAGGCGCCATAGCGGCTATACGATACATGAATGCCATCCTCCGACCGATAGTGCAACCATATCGGCAGCGTATTGGCAAGGCATTTGTCTTCATGGAAGACGATTCGCGCCCCCATCGTGCACATCTTGTCAATGGCTTCCTTCAGGATAACGTCACTGGACTAGTGGCCAGCATGTTCTCCAGACAAGAACCCTATCGTACCTGCCTGGAATAGTTTGGAAAGGGTTGTTTAAGGACGACACCCACCAACTACTCTGAGGGATCTGCGCCGAATCTACTATTCACACAGACGTAGACAGCAAACAGTCTGCATCCCTGATTTGAAACGATCATTATAGTTGCAGCAGTCGCAGACGTTGTGTTTCGTGTGCAGAGGAACTGTCACAACATTGTGTTGGTGTCGATGAAAGGCCACTCTTGGATACCTGGAATTAAACAAGTAGACGGCCGTGCAAAGCAAGTATCTCTACAAGCAGCTCATGGAGCTAGTGTATATATATGATATCCATGCTCACGAAGCAGTTGTCTTTGGACTGGTAAGAGGAATGGTCGCAGACATCTAAAATCGAAGGCGATCACTACACGTTATTTCGTCCGACATTTCCGAGAGTTCCAGAGCATCATACGAAACAAACATCAATGAGCTTCACAAAAATTTCAGTACGGCTGAAATTTCACCATCAGAAGTTCAAAACAAACACTTTCATCGACTCGACATAAGCGTCATCCAACCACATATTTATGCAATGTCTTCGGGGGAACGTATCACATCAACGTCCTTACAAGTAATCTTCGTGCTCTTTGTCGTGTGTTCCCAAGCAGCCACCGACGCTTGTTGACACCGAACGCTGTAGCAGCATATAAGCTACCATACGAATTCGACAACAGTGCCAACATCAGGACATAGCTCCCAGTTGCTAATTAATGCTTAATTTACTTACAATGCCAGAGGAAGACCAAATCTCAATTGACAGTATCTGCCACTCTGTAGAATATGGAATGCTCAGTCTCTAAATTTATGCCGCTGTGTACTTGCCTGTGTACTGGTGTATCAATGCGTGTGGCTGTAATGCACAACTTTAGTTCTTGTGAACTGTTCTGCTGTTTTGTTCTGTGTAGATGGAACTTACAGACCTGTACAAGCATTCGATTCTCTATCCGAAGCTTTTGAAACAATTCTCAGAGAACATACAAAGAAAATTTTATTGCTAATTTAGATATATAGTCATCAATGTGGACTGACCTGGGAATATCCCAATTGTGAACCAACGGCGAGTTATCATTTCTTGTTGTGTTACCAGTAGAATTTTTATAGTACTAGCACTGTGTATCTTGTGTTCCATTTTCGTCCTGTTCACTCGTTTTCGTGTACTCTGATTGTAAATCTTGTTTTATGTCGGATCTGACCTTTCTTAATCCTATGTTACATCATACCAGGACGAGAATTCAAATAATGTCTTAAATGAACTGTCGAAACCAACTGTAATAACATTTCCTGTGTTTGGTTGGCTGTAAGTGCACGTTCAGAAAGCCAAGAAATTAAAAAAAAAATAAAGTTACGCCTCTTATAATTTCTGCTGTATTCATACACTTGCTGCAGGGACGTGCAAGGATCAGGTAATGTGCTATCATTCGGCAATGCACTTCCACAAGCCTAACACTTTTACTGCTCTGCTGGTCATTCCTGAACGAAGTTTAGCATCTGCCAAATCCAACGTTTAGGAATTTTATTGGGCCTTTAAGGATTTCATTTGTCAGCTTCGTACAACATGACCTTTACGAAAGATCTTCGGCAAATGTATGGTGTAATGCAGGTGCAAGGGTGGCACACAATGCGAGAGTAGCCTGACCTCAGTGTGTCTGGAAACCCAAGAGCGACCACCTGAGTCCCACCTATCAATCTCTATCCAGTTATGTCAAACGCACCCACTAACGGCTGATGAACATTCCTTTAAATGAAGACTCTATCTTCCAGGAAACACTGAGGACACATTTTACATTAAAGACTGTGGAACACGAATATTGTACTTCAGGAATAGAAAAGCAGTTTCAAATTAAGACGCTTGAATATGTCGTAAAAGCAGCTGGTACGAGGATTGGCGATACCAGTACTAAGACATGACTGTACCAGTTTACAATTGGGTTACTGATCATCCATTGGGGTTTGACTACAGACGATTCATACAGAAGTTTGACACACTTCTAGTCAACGATAAATTATGCCTCTAGGTACGAAACACTTGCAACAATTCCCCCCTGCGGGTCCGGGGATTAGAATAGGCCCGAGGTATTCCTGCCTGTCGTAAGAGGCGACTAAAGGGAGTCCCTCCCCCTCAAGGGGGTAGTTAGCGCCTGCGTCCGGAGACGGACGGTTCCACGACCTCTATTTGCGGTCATTTTGCTTTTTCACTTCTCGTTTCTTCCTTCCTTTCGTTGGTTCCTTTCTTTGCTCTTCTCCACTTCACTGTCTTCCTTACTCTTTCCCTTGCCTTCTTCTCCTTGCCTTCTCATTGCCTTCTTCTCCTTGCCTTCTTCTCCTTGCCTTCTCTGGTCTCCGCCTAGGCGTTTGAGACAGTCTGTCCTCTCTCTCCCTCTCTCCCTTCTTTTCCTCTTCTTCCTTCCTCCCTGTGCGCGCCTGAACGCCGACCCACGCGTTCGCACGCGTAGCCGGTGACGGGGTAACGCGCAATTCCCCGCCCTGGGTAGACATGTAAGGCACGCACGTACCCCCTGCTAAAGGCCAGGCCCGGGGAGGGGTGTTTGCCTGAGCTGATACCTTCTGACCATGCCGATTGGTCCCTCCGTCTGTTTCACGGGAGGTGTGACCTGAGGTGTAAACATTCACCTAAGGCGGTAGTGCCCTCTGAGAGGGTCCCCACAAGGAAGGAGCGCGCCATCGGAGACGCTGGCAATCATGGGGGATTCCTCCGCAATGGATTTCACTCCATCTCTCTCGACTTCTGCCCAAAAACGGAAACTTGACCAGCCACCAGTGACAAAAGTACTACCGCCTGCCCCACAGTTCCTCGTCGTATCTCGCTCTGAGGATGGAAAGGATTTTTCCTCTGTCAACCCTTTCGTTATCCAGAAGGGCGTAGATGCCATAGCCGGATCTGTCAAATCTTGTACCAGGTTTCGTAACGGTACCTTATTACTAGAAACTGAGAGCGCCTTTCAGGCACAAAAACTGCTTCGGGCCACACTCCTGTACACGTTCCCTGTCCAGGTGGAGGCTCACCAAACTTTGAATTCGTCTCGTGGTGTAGTCTATACTAGATCCCTCGACGGATTGACTGACGAGGAGATTCAATCTTTCCTCGCTGAGGAGGGCGTGACGGCTGTCCATAGGCTCATTATAAAGGTCAACAATGACCTTGTACCGACCCGGACACTTTTCTTGACCTTTGACAGTGTTAAGCTGCCATCGCGCATCAAGGCGGGCTACAAGGTTATTTCTGTTCGCCCCTATGTCCCGACACCTACGCGCTGCTACCAGTGTCAGCGTTTCAATCACACATGACAGTCTTGTTCCAATGCGGCTAAATGTTTCACTTGGGGCAGGGATGCCCATGAGGGTGACTGTCCACCTCCGTCTCCTCGTTGTGTGAACTATCAGGGTGACCATGCCGCATCCTCCCGCGACTGTCCTGTCTATAAGGACGAACGCTGTATCCAAGAAATTCGGGTCAAAGAGAAAGTGTCCACCTCGGCTGCTCGCAAGCTATTGGCTAGTAGGAAGCCCACGCTGCTCCCAGCGGGGAAATACAGTACTGTCCTCGCCTCTCCTCGGACTACCAGGAAGGTGGCAATCCAGACATGCGATCTGACCTTCAGCACCACGGTCGTCCGTTCGGCCAGTGCTAAGATCGCGCCGTCGACGTCTCCTCTTCCTCCCATCACCCCACAGACACCAGCCCCTTCATCAGCATCTGCTAAGACGAAGACCCAGAAGTCAGATTCACGGGCCTTCAAGAAGGAACCGTCCCGTGCCGACTTCCTACGTACCTCGACCTCCCAGCCTTGGACCGGTACTTCCACCAAACGACCTTCCAAGAAGGCTCATAGGAAGCACAGTTCTCTTCCTCCGCCACCGCGCATTTCTTCTCCTGCGCCACCCAGCGGTTGCCGCCCCAGGCCGTAATCCGTTTCGCCTGGCCGCACCGCTGGTAGCCGAACACCTGGCCGTTCACCGGCGGAGGAAGCTCCCCCTACCGGCCATCTTACCAAGATGGCCGATGAACCTATAGACCCAATGGACGATGACTGTCCGCCTACTGATAGCGGCGGCAGTGCTCGCTCGAAGCCAGGCCCTCAGCGGCCTTCGAGGTGACCCCCTTCTTTCATCTCCCTTTTCTTCTTACGATGGCACTTATTCACTGGAATATTCTCAGCATTCGCTCCAACCGAGAGGACTTGAAGTTGCTGCTCCGCTTGCACCGTCCGCTCGTCGTAGACCTCCAGGAAACGAAGCTACGCCCATGCGATCAAATTGCCTTGACACACTACACCTCTGTGCGTTTTGACCTAACCCCTGTGGTAGGTATTCTGGCTCATGATGGGGTTATGTTGCTGGTCCGGGATGATATTTACTACGATCCCATCACATTGCACACTGGCCTGCAGGCAGTTGCCATCCGCATTACTCTCCCCCCCTTTTACATTTTCCATTTGTACTGTCTACACGCCATCGTCATCTGCCGTTACCAGGGCAGACATGATGCAGCTTATTGCTCAGCTACCTGCCCCATTTTTGTTAACTGGAGACTTCAATGCCCACCATCCCCTTTGGGCCTCTCCGGCATCCTGCCAGAGGGGCTCCCTGTCAGCAGACCTTTTCAACCCGCTCACTCTTGTCTGCCTCAATACTGGCGCCCCTACTTTTCTTTCGGACACATCTCACACCTATTCCCATTTAGACCTCTCTATATGTACTACCCAACTTGCACGCCGGTTTGATTGGTATGCACTTTCTGATACATATTCGAGCGACCACTTCCCGTGTGTTATCCATCTCCTGCAGGATACCCCCTACCTGTGCTCATCTAGTTGGAACATCTCCAAAGCAGACTGGGGGCTCTTCTCTTCCAGGGCGACCTATCAGGATCAAACCTTCACAAGCTGCGATCGTCAGGTCGCCCACCTCACGGAAGTCATTCTCACTGCTGCTGAATATTCCATCCCTCACCCTACTATTTGTCCACGTCGCGTATCGGTCCCTTGGTGGACCGCAGCATGTAGAGACGCTTTACGTGCTCGTCGACGTGATTTACGCACCTTTAAACGCCACCCTACAGTGGCGAATTGTATCACTTATAAACGATTACGTGCACAGTGTCGTCGTATTATTAAAGAAAGCAAGAAAGCCAGCTGGGCTGCTTTCACAAGCACCTTCAACAGTTTTATTCCTTCTTCTGTTGTCTGGGGTAGCCTGCGCCGGCTATCTGGCACTAAGGTCCACTCACCAGTTTCTGGCTTGATGGTCGCGAATGACGTCCTTGTGGCCCCGGAGGATGTCTCCAATGCCTTCGGCCGCTTTTTCGCAGAGGTTTCGAGCTCCGCTCATTACCACCCTGCCTTCCTCCCCCGCAAACAAGCAGAGGAGGCTAGGCCACCTAACTTCCGCTCCTCGAATCGTGAAAGTTATAATGCCCCATTCACCATGCGGGAACTCGAAAACGCACTTGCCCGGTCACGGTCCTCCGCTCCAGGGCCTGATTCTATTCATATTCAGATGCTGAAGAACCTTTCTCCTGCGGGTAAAGGTTTTCTTCTTCGTACTTACAATCGCATCTGGACTGAGGGGCATGTTCCTGCATGCTGGCGCGAGTCTATTGTTGTCCCGATTCCTAAACCGGGGAAGGACAAGCACTTGCCTTTCAGTTATCGACCCATCTCGCTTACCAGCTGTGTCTGTAAAGTGATGGAGCGAATGGTTAACTCTCGTTTGGTTTGGCTGCTCGAGTCTCGACGCCTACTTACCAATGTACAATGTGGATTTCGTAGGCGCCGCTCTGCTGTTGATCATCTGGTTACCTTGTCGACCTTCATTATGAATAACTTCTTGCGGAAGCGCCCGACTGCGGCTGTGTTCTTTGATTTGGAGAAGGCTTACGACACCTGTTGGAGGGCGGGCATTCTCCGCACCATGCATACATGGGGCCTTCGCGGTCGCCTCCCTCTTTTTATTCGTTCCTTTTTAATGGATCGACAGTTCAGGGTATGTGTGGGTTCTGTCCTGTCAGACACCTTTCACCAGGAGAATGGAGTGCCACAGGGTTCAGTTTTGAGCGTCGCTCTCTTCGCCATAGCGATCAATCCAATAATGGATTGCCTCCCAGCTGATGTATCAGGCTCCCATTTTGTGGACGATTTTACCATCTATTGCAGCGAGCAGTGTACACGTGTCCTGGAGCGCTGTCTTCAGCGTTCTCTTGACGGTCTTTACTCCTGGAGTGTCGCCAATGGCTTCCGTTTTTCTGCCGAGAAGACGGTCTGTATTAACTTCTGGCGCTACAAAGAGTTTCTCCCACCGTCCTTACAACTCGGTCCTGTTGCTCTCCCATTCGTGGAGACAACAAAATTTTTAGGTCTTACATTTGAAAGGAAACTTAGCTGGTCTCCACATGTGTCATATTTGGCTGCCCGTTGTACCCGTTCTTTAAATGTCCTCCGTGTTCTCAGTGATATGTCGTGGGAAGCGGATCGAACCGTCCTACTTCGTCTATATCGGTCGATCGTCCGCTCCAAGCTGGATTATGGGAGCTTCGTATACTCCTCTGCACGGCCATCCATCTTACGCCGCCTCAACTCCACACAACATGGGGGTTTACGACTCGCAATCGGAGCGTTATATACTAGTCCCGTTGAGAGTCTTCATGCTGACGCTGGCGAATTGCCACTCACCTACCAGCGCGATATACTGCTTTGTCTGTATGCCTGTCGGCTACTGTCAATGCCCGACCACCCGTCTTATCGTTCCTTTTTTGACGACTCTCTCGACTGTCAATACGGGTTGTATGTCTCTGCCCTGCTACCCCCTGGAGTTTGCTTTCGTCGCTTCCTTCAACAACTTAATTTTTCACTCTCTGCAACCTTTCGAGTGGGCGAGAGCCACACGCCACCTTGACTCCAGGCTCAGGTCCGCGTTCACCTTGACCTCAGCTCGCTCCCAAAAGAAGTTGCCCCCGGTTCGGTCTACCACTTCCGTTTTGTTGAACTTCGTTCGAAGTTCATTAATATGACCTTCATTTATACAGATGGCTCAAAGACCAATGACGGGGTCGGGTGTTCCTTTATTGTCGGGGCACGAAGTTTCAAATACCGGCTCCATGGCCATTGTTTGGTCTTCACAGCTGAGCTCTTTGCCCTCTACCGGGCTGTTCTTTACATCTGCCGCCACCAACATTCTGCTTATGTCATCTGCTCCGATTCCCTGAGCTCCATCCAGAGCCTCAGTGATCCGTATCCGGTTCACCCTTTCGTGCACCGGATCCAACGCTCTCTTCAGCAGCTGGTGGACGTCGGTTCTCTGGTTAGCTTCATGTGGGTTCCTGGCCATGTCGGTATCCCTGGGAACGAAGCTGCAGATGCTGCGGCCAAGGCTGCGGTCCTCCAGCCTCGGACAGCTTCTTGTTGTGTCCCTTCGTCGGATTGTAGCAGGGTAATTTGTCGCCGCATTTTATCGCTGTGGCATGCCGATTGGGCTGCACTTACAGACAACAAGCTTCGGGCCTTGAAACCTCGTTTCGTTTTGGCCCGGTTACGCATTGGACACTGCCGGTTCGCCCATCGCAATCTGCTGACGGCTGCGCCGGCGCCGTTCTGCCCATGTGGGCAATTGCTGACGGTCCGCCACATTTTAATGTCCTGTCCGGATTTTAACACACTGCGTCTTGATCTTGGCCTGCCATGTACTCTAGATGCCATTTTAGCGGATGACCCGCGAGCAGCTGCTCGCGTTCTTCGTTTTATCAATTTGACAAACCTCTCTAAGGACATTTGACGATGCTGTTTTTTAATCCTATGCCTGTCAGTCTTTTATCGTGTTTTCCCTTTTAGTTGTTGTTCTAAACTTGTGCCTCGCGGTGCATTCTTAACGTAGTCAGGGCGCTAATGACCATTGAAGTTGTGCACCCTAAAACCACAAAAAAAAATCTTGCATCAATTGTGCAAGGGCTCATGCAATTCATTAATATGATTTGAAATACCAATTAAATCTTTATGTAGATGCTTTATTGCGGTTCACAAGTAGAGTGAGCCAACTATAACTTCATAAATGCGATTCGTCTACAAGATTTGTAGGACGTGGAAAGTAATTTACAAAAAGCCCGGGATAAAAGAACAATTGGCAAGCTGGTGTATATGAAGAAGAAAACATATGAAGAAAATTCAGGAAAATTCAGAAATCTAAAGAACCTATGCAGAGTACATTTATGGCTCACTACTGCAGATAAGTAGCAATTGTAGCAGCGGGACTGTCCTTTCTCAGACTAAAGTCTTTAGGTGTAATACTTTATGTATATGGACGCAGATGTACCAATCACACTCATGAAATTCGTGGATATCTCTGGTTTGCCCTCATCTACGTTCCTGTACGTAAACAAATCAAGAGGGTCTACAACATGCGCCATTTTTTTCTACCTGACACGAAATAATACCTGTGTCAGCGCTCCGATTACCTGGCCAGGCATAGCATAGCGGCGCTGTCTCCGTGTGTTGGGCCACAACAGGTATTCTCCACCGTTGTTGGGTGACAGCGGTGACACCTTGGAAACTGCCTGCATCATCGCTTTCACACAGAAATGTTGCGAAGCCATACCGTAAAAATGCCACGTGTTACATCCACACTGCTGCACTCTTACAGGGAACACTATTTCGGACACACACTGTCGTGAAATATGGGCCATGTAAACGTCCTTTGAATACCAAACGTTGCCCAGGGATTATCCTGATACCACGTATCACGACAGTCACACGTCCGCAACGTCGTGCCCATTCGCTCTACAGAAACCGGCGCAAATGTTCCAAGAAACTGGATGTAACTGGGATTAAACGGCAAGTAAAAATAAACAATAATTGTTATATGCGCACGAGAGTAATACACACATCAAAGAAAGTTTTGCATCACCACAACCTGTACAGAAAATTTGAACAGAGATCAACCTAAACATCTTTTCCGCCAGAATGAGATTTTCACTCTGCAGCGGAGTGTGCGCTGATAAGAAACTTCCTGGCAAATTAAAACTGTGTGCCGTACCGAGACTCGAACTGGGGACCTTTGCCTTTTGCGGGCAGGTGCTCTACCGAATGAGCTACCCAAGCACGACTCACGTCCCGTCCTCACAGCTATACTTCTACCAGTACCTCGTCTCCTACCTTCCAAACTTCACAGAAGCTCTCCTGCGACGGGGCGTGAGTCGTGCTTGGGTAGCTCAGTTGGTAGATGACCTACCCGCGAAAGGCAAAGGTCCCGAGTTTGAGTCTCGGTCCGGCGCACAGTTTTAATCTGCCACGAAGTTTCTTTTCCGCCATTTATATTGCTCATGAATACGAAACATTTCAAGTTGTACCACCATACAGCGAGACCTTCAGAGGTAGTGGTCCAGATTGCTGTACACACTGGTACCTCTAATACCCAGTAGCAGTCATCATATGCATTGATGCATGCCTGTTTTCCTCGTGGCATACTATCCACAAGTTCATCAATTCACTATTGGTCCAGATTGTTCCACTCCTCAACGGCTTATCATATATATACTAGCTCCATGAGCAGCATGTAGAGATACTTGCTTTGCACGGCCGTCTACTTGTTTAATTACAGGTATCCAAGAGTGGTCTTTCATCGATACCATCACAATGTTGTGATAGTTCCTCTGCACGCGAAACAACGTCTGCAACTGCTGCAACTGTAACGATCGTTTCAAATCAGGGATGCAGACTATGTTTGCTGTCTACGTCTGTGTGAATTATAGGGCTTCCAAAATAGCATTCAGCTCGGCTGCCATAATCGTGTAGTGTGGACTCAGCTTGTGTAGGCTGTGTTGTTTGCTTTGGGGTACCCAATAAGCACTAGCAGCGACTTCTTTAGACTTGGACCGCCGGCCGGTGTGACCGAGCAGTTCTAGACGCTTCAGTCTGGAACCGCCCGACCGCTACGGTCGCAGGTTCGAATCCTGCCTCGGGCATGGATGTGTGTGATATCCTTAGGTTAGTTATGTTTAAGTAGTTCTAATTTCTAGGTTGACTGATGACCTCAGCTGTTAGGTCCCATAGTGCTCAAAGCCATTTGAACCATTTTTAGACTTGGACCCATTCTGTATACACCACGCACGCGCCGTGGTGGTGAGACAGGAATTCCATTGCCGTTGCATTTGATGGTTCCTGGTTTTGACATGTTGAACTGGACCTGACGTCAATCTGCAAAGTCGACGTTAGTGCGGTAGAAGACAACTTTCCCATGCCTGGTAACTTAAACTGCATAAATTCAAGCGCGGCCGGTGGAAACTGATATTTATCCAACATCTTACTTACACACACACACACACACACACACACACACACACACACACACACACACACACACACACACACACACACACAATTTTTCGTCAAAGTGCTAATATTCGTCCAAACAGTCGCAGAGAAATATTCGCCGCAACCTTAACGGTGGTTCATTACTTTGAACCAGTAATGCGCTCGTAGAGTTTAACATAAACGCCCCATTAACTGTTCAAAAATGGTTCAAATGGCTCTGAGCACTATGGGACTTAACATCTGAGGTCATCAGTCCGCTAAACTTCGAACTACTTAAACCTAACTAACCTACGGACATCACACACATCCATGCCCGAGGCAGGATTCGAACCTGCGACCGTACCAGCCGCGTGGCTACGGACTGACGCGCCTAGAACCCCTCCGCCACCGCGGCCGGCTCTATTAACTGTACGCGAGGCTTTATACTCCACAGTGTCTAGTGTTTGGAGCGTGCTGTCTGATGCTCATTCATGGCATCAAATCACTGTGTCCTTAGAAGGGACCGGTATAAAGACGTTGCTCTCCACCGATCACAGGCCCACCATAGTCCAGTTGTAGGCGTTTTCACATCTGGTAATTACACGTCAGATACGAAGAGCCCATATAAACTTATCAACAACACTCATCCCAAGGTATTTAGTTGTTTTGGCTGCTGTTGCATCGTTAGGGGAAGTGGAATCCTAAGTCGAGTAAAAATCGAAAGAGACGACTATCGAAAGAGAGGACTTGCTATCATATTCCGAAGGCACTTCCTACAATTAACTCATGCAGACGTACTATCACATCGTGCTTTTCAGATGTCAGGACTAAAGAGCACTGGCTTCAAAATATATGCATACGTCATCTGCGTACTGTAATATTGTGTGTCACTGGCAAAGAGGTCATGAAGGTCTGCTGTATAGAGACTGAATAAAAAGATGAGCCAAGACTCATCCCTGTGGGGAGTCCTCTGCTAGTTTTTTTGCATCCCAGAGTAATTCCGTGTTGCAGAATGATTGGCTTCCTGTTGCACAGGAAGCATACAACGTTGGGCACGAGTGGTTTTGATATCTGGAGTTTCTTCAGTTTTTTCCCAAAGATTGACTAGAACACGTTGTTGTATGTTCTAATGAAATCTATGAATGCGCAACTATCATATAATTCGACAGAGAGAAATTTAGCTGTATGTCAATAACCAACAGTGAAAGTGTCAGTTGTCTCTTTTGCTTTTCAAAATCAAAGTATTTTTTCCGGTAATAGCTTGTTTTTACACCGCCATTCTAAGCGCCGTATTATCCCTTTCCATTACCTTCGCCGAACACAGTAGTGTGCTGAAAAGCCGATATCACTCAAGTTTATCAGACCTTTTTCCCGACTTGTGGATGGCGACGGCACGACGTGTTTTCAGCGAGTCGATTTTGATCTTTTGTGTCCATAAACAATTGCAAAATTTGCGTAGCAGCAGTTTCCCCTTGTGTGGGATGTGCCGTAACCTGGGTAGTCGGTATAATCGGGATCCGTATCAGGAGCAGTAACCTTCCCTTGCGAGAGCGCAGTCTGGAGTTCCTCCAGCGAAAAGGGTTGTGTAATGCCACTTCTCCTCTCTTCTTTCCACCTCGCCCCTTGTCTGTTACGCCAGGTGGAGCTATCATGCACAAGAACGATTCTAAAAGTCGGATGTCTCTTGTCTGATAGGTTTCATTGTTCTGTATTACATTCCAGATCCAGGTTAATACAGTTTCTTCGCCGACTGGAGTGCAGAAATTGTCACGATTTTTAGTTTTTCCTACGTGAATATTTTCTTGGCTACAGCTTATGCTTTCTCAATGGCAAGAAAGCTTGTGTCATTAGAGATACTTCTGTATTTTCTTAATGTCTCCTTGCGTTCCTAGAGGACTGCGTCACATTCTGAACCCCACAATCAGGGTGATTGGCGAGTAGTTGTCCGCATATGTCGCTTTTCAGGTGTTGAGACTACCGCTGCTTCATCGATAAGCGACACCAACACGTCATAGACTCTTTCATGATTCTCAGTATAGGCTATAGATTAGTTTTTCTTCCAGTAGTATTTCGAATAGGTTCCAGTTCGCTTTGTTTGTGTTAAATTTCCGTCTGATTGCGCGGTTGACAGTCTCCATAAATTGTACGTTTTTCATAATTTGAGTTGGCAATGGATCCGCACCGAAAGTATCCGCTATTACTTTCCATGTTGTTCTGGTACAGAGTGCAGTTGATGCTATGCTAAAACCCACTGCCGTCAGAGCTTCATTTGGTCGGACTACTCGTGTGGATGAGCCGCCATTTAGTACTGTAAGGTTTTCCCAATCTAGTACATCCACTATCATTTTCCCCCATTGTGTTGGCATTTCTGCAGCCCTCGTTAGTCTCCTAGGAGCAGAAGGCGTTTTTCGAACGAGGCAGTGATTGTTGTTAACTGCTGTGTGGAAAGGCTTTCATTAGGTGCTTTGTGTACTGAGATGAAATTCAGAGGGAGGTCCTTGATCCGCAGACGGATACCCATCCTTTGCAATGGGTCATGCTGAGTGCCCATACTGACAGCGGAAAGGTGGCTGCCTTGTTTTACCAGCAACGCTGCATTGTCGTAGCCATTGTCTCTATCATCTCTAATGACAGAGTAGCCCTGGCGTGCGAACGATTCGTTCCGTTTTAACCGTGTTTCGGTGATGGTACAAATGTCTACTACAGTGTCGAATAGAAAATGTCGAAGGCCATGTTTGTTTGCCTTGAGCGGTCTTGCGAGGCGAAATTTACATCAACATCTCTTGTACATTTTGAAGTGCACAACTAAGCCAGTGCATGATAACCATCCTGTCAGTGAAGATAAAAAAAACATCGAAATTGGAAATTCTTCGTGTAGCCGCAAATCTTTGTTCAGTGGTAGCACGTTGTAAAAGATTACGCAGGCCAACGAAAAAATATTTAAAAAGTTTCTTTCTTTGAGAGCTGATCTTTACACGAGATTTTTATGAGCTGAATTCAAATCTAGCCTTAGTTTTTTGTGTCAGCCATAGTTTTCGAGCAGTATGCTTTTTACTATGTAGTATAATAATCGTATTCTGTACGGTGACGGGGAAATTAATGAAACGCTTTGCTACAACATAAGCATGGTTTATATTTACAGTAAGCTACTTAAAACAATGATACGTGTTAATAGAAGTTTCACTTGTCAGCTGGAATTGGTTTGTATTTTCTTTCTCTTTTTTCTTTGAAGCTTCTTGTGTAGCATTTTCTGCGATGAGTCGCTTGCTGAACTTCTCGGTGAAGTGACACAGTAGTCCCCCATAATGTTGGCCTTGGTAGCGTTTTCCCATCACTTTAATGTCCTGGTGAAAACGCTATCGTTGCTCCTCACTAACATCTCCAATATTGTCCGGGAAGTATTCAAGGTGACTGTTCAAAAAGTGAATTTTCAGGCTCATTAAACATCCTAAAGTTTTAGACCTCTTCAACATTGTAGCTATAATAGAAACATATTCTGGAACTTTTCATGTCCTAAGAACTTTGTAACGACTTGCTTGAATGATACTCATGCTTCTTTCTCCTTTAAGGTCATTGTGGATTCAAAGTTAACATCAGACATCAATTTTCTAATGTCAGATCCGACAAAGACTTCTTCTTTCAGTTTAGCTTCTGAAAGGTGTGGAAACTTTGGCAGAGATACTTAAAACATGGTCCATCTTTAGGCAAAGCCTTTACAAACTGTTTCATTAGGCCCAACTTTATATGTAAAGGTGGAAGGAGAACTATGGATCTAAAAGATTTTTGCGTAGAATGTCCTTCTCACCAGGTTTTACAGACTCCCTCACAGGCCAGTTCTTTCGGCACCAGTGTTGATCCCTAACCCTACTATCCCATTCACACAATAAACATGTAAATTTGGTAAAGCCACCTTGCTGACTAAGGGGCATGCATGTTACTTCGCCACATATCATCCAACCACGAGCAGAATAGCCTATTTTATTTAGCACTATTTCTAGGTTTTCGTAGCTTTCTTTCATATGCACAAAATGTCAAACAGGTGTACATGGTACCATTGTGTAATAAAACAGCCTCCAGTCTTCCTTTTTGTATTCAATACCAAACTCATTCATTAGACTGGGAATGTCTGAGCAGTACACTAAATCACGTTCTTGTTAACAAAAAAACTTGGGAAATTGCTGCTCTTTCTTTCTATAAATGTATATGCTAGTTCCATCTGCCAATAAGTTCTTTTATTTAATCTAGAGCCCAACAATTCAGCTTTTTCTTTCGTTAAGCCCAGATCCCTAACCAAATCGTTAACCTCTAGACTTTGTGTATTACAGTGGAATTAATCATCATCTGGTTCATGTAAATCGGATTGTACATCAGAAAATACTTATGTTGGAATAGAATTTAAATCATCTGGTGGTTCAGGAACCGGCAAATCGACAAAATGCCCTACTGGTCGGATGGCGGACGGAAGGTTAGGGTAGCTTATAACCTTGTTTTTCGAATTATGACCAGTAATATCAACACTGCAAAAGTAGCAGTTATCGGAATGATTTCTTGGCTCCCTCGATATCATAGAAAGAATAAATCTAAAGGCTTTTCTCTCCTTTTTGGACCATTTTCTCAGATCTTCAAAACCGCACGCAAGCACGCCCCCCCAAGATTTGTTTTGATCACAAAGTTTAGATCCAGAGTATGATAGATAAACATTTTCACAGAGTCTGTAACGTGTCTTTTGTATTTTTAAATCACAAATTCGACCCGAATATAACAAACTCTCGACAGAGTTTTTACAACCACGATTACACATTGTACTGAGCACATGCACAGGAAACGGGAAAGTGAAGTTCGGTTGACAGTTAACAAAACATCATCTGTTAACATAAAAACAGAATCGACGGTTTTTTGTCAGCAAATGTTTTTCACCAGTGTTACCAACGTCATATACATTCATTATATCTCATTTTAAAATTATTTTAACTATATAATAGCTGTTAAATTCTTTAAAAATCGCTTAAAATAATAAATTTAACAGAAAAATGATTATTCCTTGGAATTCACAAAAGAACAATGGCCATCACCTTACCAACTGACCAAATGGTCTTTGACTTCTGTGGTGCACTTTCAGCAGCCTTTTTCCATTGTTTTGACTGCTGTTTCGACTCTGGAGTATAATGGTCCGATCGTTTCAGGTTTGATCAATAGTCACAAGTCGGCGTAAAAAGTCTAGCGGATTCTGATCGAACATCGCCAGACATTATGTTGAAATGCTGTGCCGGATGTGCTTTTGGTCAACAGTGAGCAATCGAGACACCCATCTCGTACAGTTTCTTCGTAGTAAACTCTCAGTGCAGAATACTATACATTCGCTCAGTTCAGACGTCTACAGTCTCAGCAATCTCAGGAATTTTAATTCGACTGTCTTGCATTACCGTATCGTGGATTTGTCAGCGGTTTACTCTGTGGTGACCTCAGTTTGCTGATGGAGCGCACTTCGTCTTCGGTACTTGTACGACCGCGTTTAAATTAATTAATCCAAAATAAATCGTTTTATATGATAGTGGATGCATTCTTGAAATTCTTCGTACGGTTCTTGGAATAATAAAGCGTACCGACAGTGAAGGCGTAACATAAGTTTTCACTTCTTTACGCTGTTTGCTAAATCTCAATTTTTGTTGTTTATTTGTTCGAAGGATTTATAATTTTTCAGATGACGCAATCTGACGGTAATAAAATCTTATCAGGGGACCGCCCCTACTCATCACAGATTCCGTCCAGATTTATGGTATATACAGTGCTTAACAATGAAAGAAGGAAAGAGGAGCTCCCTGTGGACAAGCGTTTAGAAAAAAATTGCATTTTTAGCGCAGGTCGGCGGATGCATGGGCCGTCTGCAACGATTGGCATAGCGGAAGGGATACACAACGATGATCAGAGGGTCGCAGGGTCGAGTCTCTGTGTGAAAACTGTCTTCCTTTCCAGTGTTTGTTTACGCAAGTGGCACTGCAAAGCAACCGAAATAATGCACAATGCATAACGTTTATTAATATTCTCATGGAAGGCATGAAAAGGAAAGACAAAGGAAAATTTGATACTGCAAATAAGTTTCCGAGAAAGGACTGTAATTGAAATGTACAGGACTTGGTATTCCATTAGTTTCATTCTGGCGTTTAATAGCGCTCAGCAGCTAAACGCAAACACTATGGTCCCAGTGAACTAAAATCGACCAATCCAGAGTGAAAAAGAAATCATAGACCGAGAAGACATCATCACAGTACATTTTTTTTTCAACAACACCGGCGCTTGTGACCTCAGTTGCTTCTGTGCACTCTAACAAATCCAAAAACAAAATTCCACATCACCAGCTATCCTCATCAAAATTGGGCGAAATAATGGGTAGCACTTTGTTTACATTCATCGCACAGTTTGCAAACAAAGTTCGTTTCTCTGTAGAAACTTCAAGGCAACCATGTCGCCCAAGTCGAAAGAATGTGGCGTGTACGACACGTGCAAGATGCAGAGACAATTACTGCGTCCCTCTTTTCACTTCGAATATTACCACAGCACGTGTAAATGAACTATAAAATAATATAAGTATCCAATTGCATATACCTCCCCGGAAATTTATTTCCTATTGCTAATTTTCCTTTGCGCTGCCTTTTCATACCGTTACCAAAATATTAATACTCGTAAATATGATCTATTGAGAATTATTTCAGCCTATCTGCAAAATATAAAAAAATGCTGCGAAGGGATCAGACAACCTTCGAACCACCGCTCTGTACTAGATCTGCTGCCTCGTAACTGAGCTAACATAAATAGTTAATGACTCGTCCGACCAGCGCCAAAATACTTACTTTTTTCCAAGCGCATGGCCATATTTATTCTTAAGCACTGAATGTTTAGAGAGTTGTGATAAAGTATCTTCTTCTTTCGAAGAACTATACCTCTTTATGAAGTTTGATAAAAAAATAACGAACTTTCTGATTTCGCCGGCTTTATGGATTCGGTTTTCAAACTCTTTCATCTTGTTGTTACACATGCTTCTTATGTATGTCCGTATTTTCAGCTGTTCTGAATGTTTTGTTTGATGGCAATCGAAAAGGTTAAAAGTGTTGTAGAATGCTGGGAATTTTTACTTTTCAAGATGATGTATCAAAGAATTTGAATTAAATTTTGCTTGAAAAGAGGAATAACGTGCAGCACCGCAATCGAAACGTTGACTGCGGATCTTCTATAAGTAAGACAAGTGTGTACGGTGGTATAAGCGTTCCAAAGGGCTTGGGGGAGGCATTGAAGACGAATACCGTTCTGCACTACGTAGCACATATATTGGACATGTGGAAGAAGCAAAGAAAACGGCTCTGGAAAACCGCCGAATTACCAACAGAGAGGTTTCTGACGACGTCGGCATATCGTTCGGCTCATGCCAAGTATTATTGTTTCCGGATATTTTGGGCTTGAAACGTCTAGCAGGAAAGTTTTTCTAAAATTATTGAACTTCCGCCAAAAGCAACGTCACTTAGACGTCGCTCAGAAATTGGTGAATGAAGTCAGCGATACATAACTTCTAAATAAAGATTAACAGGTAACAAATAATGGGTATAGGAGCTAAACTGTCCTGTTTTTTGCCAAAAACATCACGTGTTCCTTACTGACCGTACGACTCACGATGCACTACCCCATTGTAATCGAAGAAATCAGTGGAAACTGCCTGAAGAACAAACACCGAAAAAATTCGACAATCGCGATCAGATGTGAGGTTTCTTCTCACTGAGTTCTTCGATTACAATGAGATAGCGCATCAAGAGTCGTACGGTCAGTAAGAAATACGTGATGTTTTTGGCAAAAAAAAATAGATCATTTATGTGGCCCCAGCCAACGTTTTCGCCGGGCATGCCCCCCCCCCCTACCCCCCGAGACTTCAACGACGTTTTGCCACCACTGATGAGGTAGAAACAAAATCGTTGTCGGAGTTGAACGGCATAACGGAAAGCGGGTTGTAGAAGTGCTTCCAAGATCGGTAAAAGGGCTGGCGCATGAAGGGGGGTAATCTGAAGGGCACAAGGTTGTGTTGATTAACAACAGTTTTTTTCAAGCGAACCAAAAATTACCGTTACTTTTTGACCACACGTCGTACAAGCGAATGGTACGGTGTTCCGCACCTGCGATATGCTTAGTTCTGGTTAGGTCGATCTTCCCTTGTTCACGATTCGTTGGAAATTCAGTAAATTATAGAAGAGACCTACAATCATTCACTTTCGAATTATAACGTACAATGAGTTTATTAGCGCCTTGGTAGTTTTTTAAGAGAATCTTGCCAATGCGAGACTTTTTTACTCCAGATAGATGGAGCGAATTATGGGAAAATTTCGAAGTTGTCACTGGTTCAACATTATCGTAAGCAAACATTCGGTCACTTAAAACAACGAGAAATTCTGTGCTGAACCTGGAGCTCCTTCAGCGATGCGCGCCCTGCCGGTAGTCGTGTGGTCGTCTGACCACCTTGACCTCAGCACCCGCGAGTGCCCGAGTAGTGGGCAGCAGCAGCGGGCGCCCACACAGCCCTCGCTCCTGTCTTCTGCGGCAGATCTGTGCGACCAGCATTTTGAGACACTGCGGCGGTGGGAGGCAGTCTGCTTCCTTGTCACAACGTGGTAGGCTGCGAGCGCAGTCAAGATTCCCCGTGCGCGATGCTGACCTGCGCACGGTGAATCTTGTCAGCATCGCCTCTTGGTGTTGGCCAGCCTTCGTGATCGCACGTGTTGCGAATGTTCTCCCTGTAAATTTGACAAGATTCAACATGAGCGAGTGTTTGCGCCGGATAATTATGCCTACCATTTGTAAACTGACCGGCTGACTGCTTGTAATGCCATTTGGTTGAGACAACATAGCTATGTTTGTTGTGTGCATCTAGATGGTGAGAAACTGGTGGAAGACACATGTGCTGGATCTCTAGTCACAAGTGTTAAAACCTTAGTTGACTTCGTAAAGTTCAAAGATGATCTGGAATCTGTTAAATCACTGACATAGGTATTCGTTAAAAAACAAGAGTGGAACTACCAGTTTACTCTAGTTTAGAGTTGACATGTAAAGATCTTCGCAGATGAGGTAAGTTTCTAGTTACTCAGTGGTTTGCAGCGCGTCCCACATAACTACCTTTGTTATGTTACGGTTTCTACAAATATAATTTCCACTCTCTATCTTCGGTATTACACTGTGCAAGCGATCTGTAGCAAAGTGCTATGTGGTCGGTATCGAGAACAGTCGCATAAATGGTATACTCTTGCAAACTTCGTGAAAATACATGACATTCTGGAAATTTATCGTATGCTTCTCGATGGTTTCAACACAAAAGTGTCACAAGTACGTAGTTTTTTCTTTTTTGTGTAAAATCGTATGTTGCAGCTGATACCGGTTTCGAGATGGGTGAATTAATTCGGGATTGACGAAGGATTTCTCATCGACAGTGTTCAGAAATTAAATGTTCTTGTAATCCGAGAGTTCGGAGATGATCGCACGCAACTCGTTTAGAAACCACAGCAGCAAGCCGGCCAGATCTGAAACAGTACCGTCAGCGGACGTCTTTGTGCCAGGGAAACCAGCCCTGCCTGTGTACACGATGTACACCTGTTCAGAGAGCGACCGCTGTCCGTGGAAGATGCTGGCATCAGGCCAGTGTGTGTGCGTGCGGAAGGGGGGCGGGCGGTTGACTCGTGTTCATTGGCCGGCCGCTCCGCTGTGGACGACCGACCGACCTCGTGCTGAAACTACTAAATACGGTGCCTGTGGTTTTCTTCCGATCTGTCTTCGCGGTACGTGTGTGTCTGGTGGTAGGTAGTTCTGTGCAGGATGCTCAAATGATGGTGTCTGGCGCAGGACACGATTTAATACAACGGTATGGTGTGGTGGTACAGTCGCTTGTGGTGATATAGCCTGGTTGCATCTATATCTACATCCATGCTCCGCAAGCCACCTGACAGCGTGTGGCGGTGGGTACCCTGAGTACCTCTATCGGTTGTCCCTTCTATTCCAGTCTCGTATTGTTCGTGGAAAGAAAGATTGTCGGTATGCCTCTGTGTGGGCTCTAATCTCTCTTATTTTATCCTCGTGGTCTCTTCGCGAGATATACGTAGGAGGGAGCAATATACTGCTTGACTCCTCGGTGAAGGTATGTTCTCGAAACTACAACAAAACCCGTCTTCCACTGCAGTTTATCTATTATCTCTGTAATGCTTTCGCGATTACTAAATGATCCTGTAACGAAGCGCGTTGCTCCCCGTTCGATCTTCTCTCCTCTCCCTCTCCCTCTCCTCTCCCTCTCCCTCTCCCTCTCCCTCTCCCTCTCCCTCTCCCTCTCCCTCTCCCTCTCCCTCTCCCTCTCCCTCTCCCCTCTCCCTCTCCCTCTCCCTCTCCCTCTCCCTCTCCCTCTCCCTCTCCCTCTCCCTCTCCCTCTCCCTCTCCCTCTCCCTCTCCCTCTCCCTCTCCCTCTCCCTCTCCCTCCTCCCTCTCCCTCTCCCTCTCCCTCTCCCTCTCCCCTCTCCCCTCTCCCTCCCTCTCCCTCTCCCTCTCCCTCTCCCTCTCCCTCTCCCTCTCCCTCTCCCTCTCCCTCTCCCTCTCCCTCTCCCTCTCCCTCTCCTCTCCCTCCCTCTCCCTCTCCCTCTCCCTCTCCCTCTCCCTCTCCCTCTCCCTCTCCCTCTCCCTCTCCCTCTCCCTCTCCCTCTCCCTCTCCTCTCCCTCTCCCTCTCCTCTCTCCCTCTCCCTCTCCCTCTCCCTCCTCCCTCTCCCTCTCCCTCTCCTCTCCCTCTCCTCCCCTCTCCCTCTCCCTCTCCCTCTCCCTCTCCCTCTCCCTCTCCCTCTCCCTCTCCTCTCCTCTCCCTCTCCCTCTCCCTCTCCCTCTCCCTCTCCCTCTCCCTCTCCCTCTCCCTCTCCCTCTCCCTCTCCCTCTCCCCTCTCCCTCTCCCTCTCCCTCTCCCTCTCCCTCTCCCTCTCCTCTCCCTCTCCCTCTCCCTCTCCCTCTCCCTCTCCCTCTCCCCTCTCCCCTCTCCCTCTCCCTCTCCCTCTCCCTCTCCCTCTCCCTCTCCCTCTCCCTCTCCCTCTCTCCCTCTCCCTCTCCCTCTCCCTCTCCCTCTCCCTCTCCTCTCCCCTCTCCCTCTCCCTCTCCCTCTCCCTCTCCCTCTCCCTCTCCCTCTCCCTCTCCCTCTCCCTCTCCCTCTCCCCTCCCTCTCCTCTCCCTCTCCCCTCTCCCTCTCCCTCTCCTCTCCCTCTCCCTCTCCCTCTCCCTCTCCCTCTCCCTCTCCCTCTCCCTCTCCCTCTCCCTCTCCTCTCCCTCTCCCTCTCCCTCTCCCTCTCCCTCTCCCTCTCCCTCTCCCTCTCCCTCTCCCTCTCCCTCTCCCTCTCCCTCTCCCTCTCCCTCTCCAGTCACGGGCCGCGTTTACAGCGGCAGTTTCCTCCGCTGGTGCTGCACTGTGGCGCGGTGAGTATGTGGGATGTATTTGACGATCTGTAGACCACTGGGACAGAATTTCACAAAGGTTCATTGATAACTCGAATGTGGATTGCTAATATCCTGCAACTCCCCACAATGCTTGTGAAGCCATTGTGGAAAGGATGCTCTCTTAAATGGTAACTACATGTGGTATACTTCCATGAAGTGTAACACAGTTCTGAACTCTGCTCGAGCACCCTACGAAGGACAGTAGTGATGCTGAAGAGAAGACCATCAACCAAATTTGGGTGAGAAATGGCTGCCAAATAGCAGGCGGGTTTGGAAGTGTATCAAGAGTCATACTCAATCACTGTTTTCAGCGTTCAGGAAGGGGGGTTAGGTAATGCATTGAGCCATGTACACCTCGGTAAATGCTTATATATCTCTGATCTACTTAATGGAGGTGAGGTCAAGTTTCATCCTCTTTCTGAAAGATATTGCCAGTAAAAGAAAAATGACACATTAATGTCCAGACTCAAGATGAGAGGGATGAATATTACATTCAAAGGTCACTTTTGGCTGGCAATAGAAATTACCCAACAAATGCAGTCCTTTGTAATAATTAAAATATGTCTAATGGCCATGGCCATTATAATTTCTAAGCCATTTCGTTCTTAATAAAACTCCAGGACATTTCAAATGCACACTGGACTCGCATTTACGACGACGATGCCGGGATGGTTCCTCTGAAAGGTCGTGGCCGACTACCTTCCCTACTCCGATGAAACCGATGACCTCGCTGTCTAGTCTCCTCCCCCAAACAAACCAACCCCAACATTTCAAAATTCGTGACACTTAACATTCGGTTTGTATTTACAGACTTGGAGTTAATAGAAAGCCAGAAGATGACCATGAACACACATCGCAAATAAAGGTAGTAAAGCATAAAGTAGTTGGACCACTCTACTTTTCAAAATTTGCTCCCTTGGCACCCCAAACATGTAGATTTCTTGCAACTATTAAATATTGGTAAGCAACACTGCTTGTGAATCAAAAGAATGTCACTCCTGATTTATCAAAACATTTTGGTACAAGACATTTGTCACAGATGCGTCAAATCTTTCACAAAGAGATATTATCTAGGAGGACACCTCATAGTTTGCTCGAGCCAGGAACAGCCTTGTGTGGAATTGCCTGCTGTCCTTAAAGGTCAAGAACATCCACTACCAGATCCAATATTCCTTCATTGCGTATACAGACTTAGTGCCTCCTAGCTCCTGTGACACGTTTGTGATTATGACCCCACTGCCACACATACAGTCGTCACAGAACATTTACCATTTACATTTTTGGCTTAGCTCGAGAACCTGGTATGGAAGTTGATGGGATTTATCGCAACAACATTTTCGTGACTGACTCGTAGAACAATGATGCCCTGTATGAGCAGGCAGCCGATTGTCGTGTTGGTGGGCTGCAATTGCATAGAGAAGACGAAAGTCCTTGTAGAGACCATAGTGATATATGGGGGAGGTTCCACAGTGCATCTCACAACTAATGCAACTTAGAGCCAACTATCACGCTCGTCTCACCGCCTGCGGGTCCGGGGTAAGAATAGGCCCGAGGTATTCCTGCCTGTCGTAAGAGGCGACTAAAAGGAGTTTCAACCGTTTTGGCCTTCCATGTGATGGTCCCCCTTGGGGTTTGACCTCCATTTTGCAAAATTCTACATAAGTACGAGCCTTTTGGGGAAGGCCACCTTACGTGGTGTACCACTGGTCCTAAGTGCACTAAGACCTTGGCACTCAGCACTGTACCGGCGTTGTCACCATGCCCACTATTCCTCAAATTGGGCCTAAACGCCTGATGGGTTGTACAAGTTACGCCTATAGTGCGTCTCCATCTGCACCAGCGATCATGATGGACTTTCCATGGCACCAGAAATCCAGCACGGTAGCCAGCCCATTGTGGTGGGGTCGTCATGTACCCTCTAGGTTGTAGCCCCCTGACAACACAGGGATCGTACTGTCGATACCTGAGCTGCACCCACCCCACGTCGGCCAAGGAGTAGATGCCCGTCTCCTTGGGGCATCAGGACTCCCGGCAACGGTCATCCTGCCAGGTGGCCCTTGCTGAGGCTGGGTGGCGCCTGTGGGGAGAGCCCCTGGTCAGAGTGGGTGGTATCGGGGCGGACGTTTCGCAGGTGAAACGTCAACACGTATCAGGTCACTCTGCGGCCGAGTCTTTCAAAAGAAGAGGTACCGTTTCTAGTTCTGGTTCTCCTGCCCTTTCCCCCTTGGCCACTCCCTGGGAGGAGGGACAGGCCCGCCGGCTTGGGGCGAAGTACTTCCCCCGCTATTTGGTCTGTTCTCGAACCGATGGAGGGACGTTCGCCACCTCCAAGCCCATGTTCTTTGTTCAGCACATTGAGGACATCTTCGGGGAAATTGAGGCTCTCAGCAAGATGCGTTCGGGGTCCGTTCTTATCAAGACCACCTCTGCCACACAGTCGGGAGCGCTCCAGGCGTGTGACCGTGTCCATTGTGCCGCATCTGGCACTAAATCGGACGCAGGGGGTTATTTTTCATCGTGACCTCCTGCTACAATCTGATGAGGAGCTCAGGGCCAACCTGGAGCGCCGAGGCGTGCATTTCGTCCGGCGAGTCCAGCGCGGCCCCAAAGACCGAAACATCGACACCGGGGCTTTTATCCTCGCCTTCGAGGTGGACGTTCTCACGGAGAAGGTAAAGGTGATGTGCTACCGGTGCGACGTGCGACCTTACGTCCCGCCTCCTATGCGCTGTTTTCGGCGTTTGCGCTTTGGGCACATGTCGTCACGGTGTGAGGCTGAGCCCCTTTGTGGCGATTGCGGACGTCCTCTTTGTGAGGAACATACGTGCACCCCACCACCTCGGTGCATTAATTGCCCTGGCCTCCACTCGCCTAGATCCTCAGACTGCCCCGCATATCAGAAGGAGAAGAAGATACAGGAACTCAAAACTTTGGATCGGCTCTCTTATTCTGAGGCCAGGAAGTAGTATGACCGCCTCCATCCCTTGCCGTTGACCACTTTGTTTGCCTCAGTTGTGTCCACTCCTTCTGCGGTATCCTCACCCCTATCCAGTCCCCCCTCCGCCTCCTCCGCCCACCAGGGGGCTCTGCCTCCGCCTCCCAAATCCCTCCCTTCCAAATCCTCCTCCCCCGTGGCCCCTGCCCCCTCTGCCCCAGGGGCCACCCTTCCTCCTCCTCTCCCCCCGCCACCTGAGAAGCGATCCTCTTCTCAGGCGTCCATTGGGGAAACGTTCTAGACCCCAGCTTCCGAGGTCCATCGTTCCAAAACGGACCCCGCGCATGAGGACTTTCTTCGGGTCCAGCCCACCATCCCTGTGCCTCCTCGGCCTTCCAAGAAGGCCTCAAAGAAGTAGTCTCTATCCCCCTCTCCACCCCGGCGCATTTCGTCTGACGCTCCATCCGTGAGTCGCTGCTCCCGGCTGTCCTCAGTTTCGCCGGGACGCTCTGCTGCCAGGCGCTCAGCTGGCCTCTCGTCGGCAAATGATGCTGCCCCTCCTACACAACCAGGGACAGCGGCCGCAGCTGGCGACGAGTCGATGGAACCGGATCCGCCTCATGTCGGTTGTAGCATTGTTCCCTCGCAACCTGGCCCTCCACGGCCGTCGAAGTGACCAGCTCTCCCCTCGTCTCGTTCCCCCAACTTTTTGACTAGCGATGGCGTTGTTTCATTGGAACATAAGAGGTATTCGGTCTAATTGTGAGGAATTACAACTGCTCCTCCGCCTGCACTGTCCACTCGTCCTTGGTCTCCAGGAAACCAAGTTGTGCCCGACTGACCGTATTGCCTTTACCCACTATACCTCGGAGCGGTATGACCTCACCCCTGTGGACGGTATCCCAGCTCATGGTGGGGTCATGTTGCTCGTTCGGGACGATGTCTATTACCATCCCATCCCATTGACCACCCCACTCCAAGCAATAGCTGTCCGCATTACTCTTTCTGCTTTTACTTTTTCAGTTTGTACCATCTACACTCCACCGTCATCTGCTGTTAGTCGGGCTGACATGATGCACCTGATCGTTCAGTTTCCCCCGCCGTTTTTATTGTTTGGCGACTTCAATGCCCATCATCCCCTTTGGGGCTCTCCTGCATCCTGTCAGAGAGGCTCCCTCTCGGCGGATGTCTTCAACCATCTCAATCTTGTCTGCCTCAATACCGGCGCCCCGACTTTCCTCTCGGACTCTACTCACACCTACTCCCACTTGCACCTCTCGATCTGTTCTACCACTCTTGCCCGTCGGCTCGAGTGGTATGTCCTTTCTGACACCTATTCGAGCGACCACTTCCCCTGTGTCGTTCGTCTCCTGCACCACACCCCATCCCCACGTCCTTCGAGCTGGAACATACCGAAAGCTGACTGGGGACTTTATTCCTCCCAGGCGACCTTTCCGGACCACGATTTTCCCAGTTGTGACAGTCAGGTCGAATTCCTCACGGCTGTTATCATCAATGCTGCCGAACGTTCCATTCCTCGTACTACCTCTTCTTCACGTCACGTTTCCGTCCCCTGGTGGAACGAGGCTTGTAGGGACGCTATCCGTGCTGGACGACGTGCTTTATGCACCTTTCGCCGTCATCCTACGTTGGCGAATTGTATTGAATACAAAAGACTCCGAGCACAATGCCGTAGAGTCATCAAAGAAAGCAAAAAAGCTTGTTGGGCCTCTTTCACCAGCTCCTTTAACAGTTTTACTCCCTCTTCCGTCGTTTGGGGTGGCCTGCGCCGGCTGTCGGGCATTAAGGCCCACTCCTCAGTACCTTTCCTGACCTCAGGTAATGAGGTCCTTGTTGATCCTGTGGTTGTCTCCAACGCCTTTGGCCGCTTTTTCGCAGAGGTTTCAAGCTCCGCCCATTACCACCCTGCCTTCCTTCCCAGGAAAGAGGCAGAAGAGGCTCGGCGACCTTCCTTCCACTCGCTGAATCTGGAAACTTATAATGCCCCCTTTACTATGCGGGAACTCGAACGTGCGCTTGCACTGTCCCGATCCTCTGCTCCGTGGCCAGATGCCATTCACGTTCAGATGCTGGCACACCTTTCTCCGGCGGGCTAAAGCTTCCTTCTTCGTACCTACAATCGCGTCTGGACCGAAGGTCAAGTCCCCAGGCGTTGGCGTGACGCCGTTGTTGTTTCTATACCCAAACCCGGGAAGGATAGACACCTTCCTTCTAGTTACCGCCCCATTTCTCTTACCAGCTGTGTCTGTAAGGTGATGGAGCGCATGGTTAATGCTCGGTTAGTTTGGATTCTGGAATCTCGACGACTACTTACTAATGTCCAATGCGGCTTTCGTCGCCGCCGCTCCGCTGTTGACCACCTTGTGACCTTGTCGACATTCATCATGAACAACTTTTTGCGAAGGCGCCAAACGGTAGCCGTGTTCTTCGACTTGGAGAAGGCTTATGATACCTGTTGGAGAGGAGGTATCCTCCACACTATGCACAGGTGGGGCCTATGCGGTCGCCTGCCCCTTTTTATTGATTCCTTTTTAACGGATCGGAAGTTTAGGGTACGTGTGGGTTCCGTATTGTCCGACGTCTTCCTCCAGGAGAACGGAGTGCCTCAGGGCTCCGTCTTGAGCGTAGCCCTTTTTGCCATCGCGATCAATCCAATTATGGATTGCATTCCACCTAATGTCTCAGGCTCTCTCTTTGTCGATGACTTCGCGATCTACTGCAGTGCCCAGAGAACATGCCTCCTGGAGCGCTGCCTTCAGCGTTGTCTAGACAGCCTCTACTCATGGAGCGTGGCAAATGGCTTCCGGTTCTCTGAAGAGAAGACAGTTTGTATCAACTTTTGGCGATATAAAGCGTTGCTTCCGCCATCCTTACATCTCGGTCCCGTTGTTCTCCCATTCGTGGACACAACTAAGTTTCTAGGGCTCATGTTGGACAGGAAACTGTGTTGGTCTCCACATGTCTCTTATTTGGCGGCCCGTTGTACACGTTCCCTTAATGTCCTAAGAGTTCTTAGCGGTTCATCTTGGGGAGCGGATCGCACTGTCCTGCTTCGCTTGTATCGGTCCATAGTCCGATCGAAGCTGGATTATGGGAGCTTCGTCTACTCTTACGCCGGCTCAACTCCATCCACCATCGGGCGATACATCTTGCGACTGCAGTCTTCTACACTAGTCCTGTCGAGAGTCTTTATGCTGAAGCTGCCGAGTTACCATTGACCTTCCGGCGCGACGTACTGCTGTGTCGGTATGCCTGCCGGCTGTTGTCTATGCCCGACCACCCCGCTTACCAGTCC
This sequence comes from Schistocerca serialis cubense, assembly GCF_023864345.2. Taxonomy (NCBI): domain Eukaryota; kingdom Metazoa; phylum Arthropoda; class Insecta; order Orthoptera; family Acrididae; genus Schistocerca; species Schistocerca serialis. The sequence continues at coordinate 10,266,892 of NW_026047573.1, forward strand.
TTCTTCGCTGATTCTCTCGACCGTCAGTACGGGTTGTACGTCTCTGCCCTGCTGCCCCCCGGAGTCCGCTTCCGTCGCCTGCTTCGACAATTGGATTTTGCCCTCCCTACCACCTTCAGAGAGGGTGAGAGCCCGAAACCACCTTGGCTCCAGGCTCCGGTTCATATTTCTCTCGACCTCAGCTCACTCCCGAAGGAGGGTACTCCGGCTGCAGTGTATTGCTCACGGTTTGTCGAACTTCGTGCTCGACTTGCCGGTCACACCTTTATTTACACCGATGGCTCCAAAACTGACGATGGTGTTGGCTGTGCCTTTGTCGTCGGGGCCGCCACCTTTAAATACCGGCTCCTCGACCAATGTTCCAGCTTTACGGCCGAGCTTTTTGCTCTCCATCAGGCCGTTCAGTATGCCCGCCGCCACCGCCATTCTTCGTACATACTCTGCTCTGACTCACTCAGTGCTCTTCAGAGCCTTGGAGCTCCCTATCCGGTCCATCCCTCGATTCAACGGATACAGCAGTCCCTCCATTCTTTCGCTGCTAATGGTTCTCCTGTCAGCTTTCTGTGGGTTCCCGGATATGTAGGAGTGGCTGGGAATGAGGCTGCGGATGCTGCAGCCAAGGCTGCAGTCCTCCTGCCTCGGCCAGCCTCCCATTGTGTCCCGTCATCTGACGTTCGTGGGGATGTATGTAAGAGGCTTGTGTCGTTGTGGTGGGATGCTTGGTCATCCCTCCAAGGAAACAAGCTCCGGGCAGTCAACCCGCTCCCAACTGCTTGGACAACCTCCTCCCGACCATCTCAGCGATAGGAAGTCCTTCTGACCAGGTTGCTGATTGGGCATTGCCGGTTTAGCCACCGCTACCTGCTCTCCGGTGACCCAGCCCCGCAGTGCCCTTGTGGTCAGGCATTAACAGTGTGCCATGTTTTATTGTCGTGTCCCCGTTTTAGTCAATTTCGTGTTGTCCTGTCCCTGCCATCTACTTTACCAGATGTTTTAGCTGATTACGCTCGAGTAGCTGCTCGTATTCTGCGTTTTATAACTTTAACTGGCTTGTCCAAAGACATTTAACCTTTTTACTTATTTTATCTGCATCCTTGTCAGGTCCTTCTGGTGTGCCCTCCTTCCCCTTCAGTTTTACTAGATTCCATGTGCTCTAACAACAGTGACTGGGTGCTAATGACCTCAGCAGTTGAGCGCCCTTAAACCCCACAAAAAAAAAAAAAGCTCGTCTCCATCCTCTTTCACAATTTGAGTAGGCGTGATGTCCACTTACTCGTTCAACACTTGGTTGATTCTGGGTTGAAAGGTGATAGGGTTACTCATTCCTGCTACCATTGGAAAGAATATTTCATCTTCCAAGAGAACCACATCAAATATATTGCTTTAATTCGTGGAACCGCTTTGCCTCGTGAACGTCTCTCTTCAGAGTCTTCGCCTCAGGAAGTCATGCATATCACCAGACTACATATTCCAATGATGCAAGGTTTCAGTTTGTTATAAAGAAGGTCCTGGATTTGTTGGAGACACTCTATGAAACGGCATTGCCTGACATAACCACACTGTCCGGTATACTAATGGGCACTGCAATAATGGAAGTGGAGGATGAGCAAGATGGGAATCTTCGTCTGGAGTTTAGCGTCCATTGTTTAGGATAATATGCTAGATTATAGACTAATAGCAATGTACGCTTCCTCACGTACATTTCAGAGTAGTTCTGCTTTCTATTTCTTCATGCCAGGTCTTTCGTGGGATTCGGTACACGCAATATGTCAGCATTGAACGGAATATGTCAGCATTGAACAGTTGACTGGTGTTGACATCTTGCTCTTCTATGAACGCAGAATTCATGGGAAACTTTCCCAGTGACTGCACAGTACGCAAAGATGAGTAACTCATGGATGAGTGACGAGTAGTACAGGCGATATAATGATTTATCTAAAATCATTTACCTAGGTGTAAACCACCTCTGTGGGTTCGCCGCACAACAGAGCCAACCATTTCCAGGGTCCCGATGCATGTGTGAAGGAGAAACTGCCAGACTAAAGGATAAGATCCGTGAACCAGGTGGGGATGCTGGTGAAAGAAAGATCTTGGCCTTAGAACTGGCGTATCTCGCACATTTGCATGATGAAGTCAGGTGCCAATATATTAACTTTGGGATGGAGCCCTTTTGTGGGAGTGGGCTCTCTGGACACGGCCGGGGAACAAAGAGCATTATACGAGGTGCATTGAAGTTCTAAGACCTCCGATTTTTTTTCCGATGAAACTGGCGTTACTTCTCGACGTAATCGCCCTGCAGACGTACACATTTTTCACAATGCTGACGCCATGATTCCATGGCATCGGCGAAGGCTACTTTAGGAGTCTGTTTTGACCACTGGAAAATCGCTGAGGCAATAGCAGCACGGCTGGTGAATGTGCGGCCATGGAGAGTGTCTTTCATTGTTGGAAAACGCCAAAAGTCACTAGGAGCCAGGTCAGGTGAGTAGGGAGCATGAGGAATCACTTCAAAGTTGTTATCACGAAGAAACTGTTGCGTAACGTTAGCTCGATGTGTGGGTGCGTTGTCTTGGTGAAACAGCACACGTGCAGCCCTTCCCGGACGTTTTTGTTGCAGTGCATGAAGGAATTTCTTCTTCAAAACATTTTCGTAGGATGCACCTGTTACCGTAGTGCCCTTTGGAACGCAATGGGTAAGGATTACGCCCTCGCTGTCCCAGAACATGGACACCATCATTTTTTCAGCACTGGCGGTTACCCGAAATTTTTTTGGTGGCGGTGAATCTGTGTGCTTCCATTAAGCTGACTGCCGCTTTGTTTCTGGATTGAAAAATGCCATCCACGTCTCATCCATTGTCACAACCAACGAAAAGAAAGTCCCATTCATGCTGTCGTTGCGCGTCAACATTGCTTGGCAACATGCCACACGGGCAGCCATGTGGTCGTCCATCAGCATTCGTGGCACCCACCTGGATAACACTTTTCGCATTATCAGGTCATCATGCAGGATTGCGTGCACAGAACCCACAGAAATGCCAACTCTGGAGGCGATCTGTTCAACTGTCATTCGGCGATCCCCCAAAACAATTCTCTCCACTTTCTTGATCATGTCGTCAGACCGGCTTGTGGGAGCCCGAGGTTGTTTCGATTTGTTGTTACATGATGTTCTGCCTTCATTAAACTGTCGCACCCATGAACGCACTTTCGACACGTTCATAACTCCATCACCACATGTCTCCTTCAACTGTCGATGAATTTCAGTTCGTTTCATACCACCAAATTCTGAAAACGAATGATTGCACGCTGTTAAAGTAAGGAAAAGTCACCATTTTAAGTATTTAAAACAGTTCTCATTCTCGCCGCTGGGGATAAAATTCTATCTGCCGTACGGTTCTGCCATCTCTGGGACGTATTGACAATGAACGCTGCCTCATTTTAAAACAATGCGCATGTTCCTATCTCTTCCCAGTCCGGAGAAAAAAAAATCGGAGGCCTTAGAACTTGAATGCACCTCGTATTCTGCCCTGTAGAAACATTAAGTAATGCCACAGATTTGGTATGGAATGTTAGAATCACGCGCAAAAACTACTCCGAGCAATGTTGTCATGGATTTCCATGTTAATGAAAGACTGTAGAGATGTCATAGATTCCAATGCAGTCCATGAAGGCTGTCTAGATTGGTATGTGTGTTGTGGACCTCTCCAAACTCCACATGTACCGCTTTCAGTATGAGTTTGCGAAGCCAAACTTCGTCAATCCCAAGTTACATTGTATGGATGTAGTCAGTTTAATCTACTGGGTTAAAGGCAGGGATCCATGTGAAACAATTAGATACTCCTGAAGAACTGAACACTTCTGGACACGCAGCTAATAATCCTTTTGAAATAATACCAGAAAACAAGTAGGTTATTGGCGTAATCAATGATGAAGTGAATGGATCACAGAATGTGGAGTTTGTTGGCACTCATATCAAACATATGCGAGTACTGTGTAGATGCAGATGCCGCCCTGTGGCGGGCTAATGGTGTGCATAGTGTGCTCTCAAATGTTATCTCGATAGAGAATTAGTGTGCCTGCTTTATGGCATTGGTGCGGCTCCATAAACGGTCAGTATATAGAGATTTGATGAGGACTGCTTCATCATAACATACGGTTCATCTGTGCAGATTAACAAATGACACTATGTGATCAAAAGTATCCAGACATCTGGCTGAAAGTCACGTGAAAGTTCTTGGCGCCCTCGATTGGCAATGCTGGAATTTAATATGGTGTTGGCCCACCCTTAGCCTTGATGAGAGCTTCTCCATTCAGGCGCTGGAAGGTCTCTTGGGAAATGGGAGCCCGTTATTCATGGAGTGCTGCACTGAGGAGAGGCATCGATGTCGATCGGTGAGGCCTGGCACGAAGTCGGCGTTCCAAAATATCCGAAAGGTTTCTATAGGATTCAGGTCAGGACTCTGTGCAGAACAGTCCATTACAGGGACGTTGTTGTCGTGTAACCACTGTGCCACAGGCCGTGGCTTAGGGACAAGTGCTAGATCAAGTTGAAATACGTACTCACTATCCAAAAACTGCTCTTCAACAGTGGGAAGCAACAAGGTGCATGAAACATCAATGTAGGCCTGTCCAGTGATAGTGGTACGCGAAACAAGGCGTGCACGCCCTCTCCATGAAATACACGACCACACCATAACAACACAGCCTCCGAATTTTACAGTTGGCATTAAACACGCTGGAAGATGACGTTCACTGGGCATTCGCCATACCCGCACCCTGCCATCCGATCGCCACATTGTGTACCGTGACTCATCACTCATCACATCGTTTTCCCACTGTTCAATCGTCCAATTTTTACTCCCTTTACACCAAGTGAGGTGTCGTTTGGCATTTACCGGCGTGATGTGTGGCTTATGAGCAGCTGCTCAACCATGAAATCCAAGTTTTCTCAACTCCTGTCTGTCATAGTACTTGCATTGGATCCTGATGCATTTTGGAATTCTGGTGTGATGGTCTGGATAGATGTCTGCCTGTTACACATTACGACCCACTTCAATTGTTGGTGGTGTCTGTCAGTCAGGCGAGGTCGGCCTGTGCGCTTTTGTGCTGTACGTGTCCCTTCCCATTTCTACTATACTGTTACATCGTAAACAGTGGACCTAGGGATGTTTATGAGTCTGGAAATCTCGTGTACACACGTGGCACCCAATCGCCTGACCATGTTCGAAGTCCGTGAGTTCCGTGGAGCGCCCCATTCTGCTCTCTCACTATGTCTAATGGCTACTGAGATAGGTGATATGGCGTACCTGGCAGTAGGTTGCAGCACAACGCACCTAATATGAAAAAATACGTTTCTGGGGTTGGCCGGATGCTTTTGATCACATGGTGTAGTAAATAGACGCATTGTGTGTACATCAAATACATACCATTGTAAATAAAAATGAAAAATATTAATAAGCAAAAGACAGTAAAAATGTATTACAAAAACAAAATTGTTTATAATCTGTTGGTTAGTTTGTTGTAGGGACTATAATAGTTACATCCAAACCTTGCCGCTAGATAATTATTAGTTGCAGCAAACATGAGTTTCTTCCCAGTAATGCTCAGACTTCGAATGGAAAAGCCTACACAGTCGACTTAGTTATTAAGGGTTATAATGAGGGGGAGGGTGGGGGGACGAAGGTGAGCTCGGATCTTATTGGTCCACCTTGGTTTCCTACTATTTTATTGTGCTCCAATTGGCTGAGACACGTGGAGTGGTTACATGCGAGTTTTAAGAATATATCAAATAACCTTCATCGAGTTACGTCATGATCTTGAATATAACTCGTACAATTGCCTAAGGAGTGCGGTTAGTTCCCCTGGATGACCTTGATAAAATCCCAGTGGTTTCCTGTGAGAAGGGGAGTTATCTTGAATATAAATTGGCGAAGTGGGTAATCTGACGCTGGATGTTCAATAAGGGGTAAGATTATCTTCCCTGAAACATGCATTGCTATGCTGTTGCCCTTTAAATCGCGTCCCCTTAGATCCTGTTCTCTATAGATGCCTGTCCCTTTAAATCTGGAACATACGCTGCTATCCTGTCCCCAGACAAAGCTTATTTCACTCACATGTGACACTTTTTGGGGATAGAATTTTCAGTATCATTAGTGCATAACATTTTTGTAATTAAATGATGACTCAAGGAACCAGATTCCTGTGTACTGTAGCATAATTTTTACATGTCAGTAAATAGTTCATTAATTGTAACAAAAGTTCCACCTCATTTTGCCACTGAAGTTATATTTTATGGTGGTTTTCGTTTTGAAATGAGTTTTCCTCCGGTATTAAGATGAGCAATAAAAGGAAATGCATATTAACATTTTGAGGACTGAGCAGCTAGGGTTTAGTTCAAACGACGGATCCTGTGATATTTCAGTTTCTTGACTTTGTAAGAGGGCGCTTTGCCCGTGAAATCCTGCAAAGAAACAGACTTAGAATTAGAATTTGTTATATATGCCTTAATATGAAAAAAATTCAGACATTTTAGAAATGAAGTCCTGTTTTATTAGCACCAGGGATATTCTTAGTGTTGTGGTTAATTATGTTTGTGACATTACTAGTAAATTACATTATTACGTTGTACAATGTGTGCTCATTTATTTCTTACAGTTCCATACACATAAAAGGTCGAGAAGACAAACGATGTTTCCCTTGGAGTTAGCAGAGGAGGTAAGTGTTTTTGTAGATTATTCAGTCACTCTCGGGGGGGGGGGGGGGGGGGGGGATATTTAACAACTAAAATATGCAGCATTGATATTGCTCAATGAAACTAACTGAAAATGTAATTTTACATTGATGATTGGTTACATTTACCTCATTGTGTAGAATTTCCAAAGGTTTTGGAAAATGAATCTGTATATCACAATCTTCAAAATAGTGCATGGCATCTTCTCTCGCATTTGCGGAACATCATTACTTTGTATTTAAGTTTTTAGTGAGTGTATTTCTTTTACATGGTTAATTTCTTGGAAAATGTACTTCTGTATTTTCTTCATAATTGCTAGGAAATCGTATCATATTGCTCAAAAGTGTAAGTTGTCTCACATTTTTTCACTTGACCTTCTTTGTCAATGAGTTACGTTGAAAAATGAAAAACATAGTGGTAGGACACACAGATCTTAAAGGTATTTTCGGTGTCTTTTATGTGTGGTCTGTTATCTACAATACTTATAAAAGCAAAAATACTTGACAGTATTTATAGGTTGCTAATATTTTATCTTATTGTCGATGTACACACATAAAAAAGTTCTGCATCACCGCAGTTCCCAGAACTCCTGGAATTAGACGTTGACTGTGGATGTTGTATTACAGACAGTCTGACTGTTCAGGGATATCACTAAACCCACCCAAAGATGTAAAGAACCATGCATGAGCAACACCTGTTACACAGAGGGGGCCCGACAACCGATCAATTCTAGTCATTCCACCAGGAAGGAGGTACATGTTGTGTGTAGGTCAGCCATGTCCAGACAGTCAATACCGCGCTTTGGTCGCTTCCACATTGTTACTTTGTGCCAGGAAGGGCTCTCAACAAGGGAAGTGTCCAGGCGTCTCAGAATGAACCAAAGCAATGTTGTTTGGGCATGGACGAGATGGAGAGAGAGAGAGAGAGAGAGAGAGAGAGAGAGAGAGAGGCCTCGATCAGACCGCCCAAGGGCAGAGGATGACTGCTACCTATGGATTATGGTTCGGAGGAACCCTGAGAGCAACGCCATGTTCAGTAATGCTTTTTGTGCAGCCACAGGACATCGTGTTAAGACTCAAACTGTGTCCAGTAGGCTGCATGATGCGCAACTTCACTCCCAAAGTCCATGGCTAGGTCCACCTATGCAACCACGACACCATGCAGTGCGGTACAGATGGGCCCAACAACATGCAGAATGGACTGCTCAGGATTGGCATCACGTTCTCTTCACTCATAAGTGTCCCATATGCCTTAGAGACAATCGTTAGACCTGTTTGTAGGCAACCCGGTCAGGCTGAACGCCTTAGACTCACTGCCAAGGCAGTGCAGCAAGGTGGCGGCTCCCTGCTGTTTTGGGGTGGCGTTATGTGGGGCCAACGTACGCCGCTGGTGGTCATGGAAGGCACTGTAATGACTGTACAATACGTGAATGCCATCCTCCGACCGACAGTGCAACCATATCTGCAGCATATTGCCAAGGCGGTCGTCTTCATGGACGACAATGCGCGCCCCCATCGTGCACGACTTGCGAATGACTTCCTTCAGGATAACGACATCGCTCGACTAGAGTGGCAGCATATTTTCCAGAAATGAACCCTATCTAACATGGCTGAGATATTCAAAAGGGCTGTTTATGGACGACGTGACCCACCAACCACTCTGAGGGATCTACGCCAAATCGCCATTGAGGAATGGGACAATCTGGACCAACAGTGCTGTGATGAAGTTGTGGATAGTATGACACGACGAATGCAGGCATGAATCAGTGCAAGAGGACGTGCTATTAGGTATTAGAGGTACCAGTGTGCACCGCAATCTGAACTACCACCTCTGAAGGTCTCGCTGTATGGTGGTACAACATGCAATGTGTAGTTTTCATGAGAAATAAAATGTGGGGAATGATGTTTATGTTGATCTCTCTTCCAATTTTTTGTACATGTTCCGGAACTCTAGGAACCAAGGTGGTGCAAATCTATTTTGATGTGTGTACATAGTTCTTGTTCATTAAACACGTTTTCCATATTTGGTCTCCCCCCGTCTCCCTCCCTGAGGCTTGGGGTTCTACAATAAGTTCATGCGTGGCTTACACAGGACCCATAGTTATACCAGCCCTTTCTTCCTTACCGCTCTGCATTTATCCTCCTTTCCTCCCTGTCGTAACTCCTCCCACTCTGGCCCCTCTGGCCCCCCCTTAGTTTTCATATCTACAGTATGTTGACCTGGCCAGCCATCTGGTTTTCTGTGTTCCTTCCAGTTTTGTTGCCATTGCTTTTTCTTTTTGATCCTTCCTTGTTTAGTGTTTCTGGTCCCTCTTTGGAGTTTGACCTCCACTTATAAATTTTCTCTCTGTAGCGTGAGATAAACCATTTGGGGAATAACTCCCTCCTAGTACCTATGGCGTCGATACCTCTCCCCCTTCCTTCCCTGGGGTAGCTCCACATGGCATTCTCTCGTTCAACTCTCCCATTGGGCGTCTTCCACCCTCTGCCATTTCGTATTGGCCATACTTGGTTGACCAGTAGTTTTTTACCCAGCAGTGAGCCCAGCTCCCAATCCTCCTCACCTTGTAGTTGCGGGGCCTCCCCACCACCGTGATCCATATTTTGCTGGATTGCCCCTGCGTTTCGGCCTTTCTTACTACATATCCCCTCCAACCTTCCTTGTCTTGCGTGTTAGCAGATGATCCTCATATGGTAACATCTGTCCTCGGTTTTCTTCGCGAAAATGGTCTCTTCCGGTGTTCAAATCATCGAATATTCGTCTGGAACTGGAGGCCATTAGTTAGCGTTCACATTGCTTATGGAGCCATTGGCCTTGTCTCCACAGTGGCCGGGTTCTTATCCCCTTTTTCCCCTATATTTTGCCTGGTTTCTCTGCCATTTTGATTCCCCTTTTTTTATCTTCTCGTGGTGTTGCCCACATTGTCACGATCATGGTATTGCGCATGCTACGGTATTCTGTATGGTATGGTGTGGTGTATGATATGGTATGAATGGTGGAGCTGATGCCCCAAAGCGCATTGCGTATCTGTGACGGTCCTGCTCTCTCTGTTTGCGCCCACCCCATCCTGATCTTTCCTCTCCCTGCTGCCCTTTCATACCTTTAACCTCTTTCTTTGCCCATTTCACCTTCCCCTTGACTGACTGACTGTCCTTTGTGTTGTCTCTCTCTGTTTCTGCCGCCTTAGATCTCAGGACTGAGAAACACCAACATTCTTGATCTGCCCTTTACACTCCTTGATGTCGCAGTTTCGCTGTTTTGAACAAATATCTTCCGGTACTGTTTCCTTAAAATTGAGTAATTTACTGTTACTAACTTTATGGTTAAGGCTGTGAGATCTACGTTTTGTGAAAACTGCCTGCATGTTAATTCCACTGCATAGGCTGACTAACAGCTACAGAATATGGAAGTGGAAAACCGATCTACTGTAGAAATACAGTAGATTCTGTACTACCGCATAGCAGTGTTACTTCCTATACCAGAAATGTGTCTGTATAAATGGCGCAAGTTGAATACTTATTTAGTTTTTCTTTCCTTTTCCATATTGATTTTATTACGTTTTTGTACTAGGAAAAAGCTTCAGCGTATCCCATAAATACTTGTCTCTGAACGTACAATAGCAAAAAATGTACGATAGACTTTTATACTGTCAAACCCTATCTTGGAAACTTTCTCCTAGATAAGTCAGTACTTATCATTAAGTTCCTTCTTTTGAAGAATTTACGTAACAACATTATAACAGAACTCGCTCTGTCCATTCTTCATTCAATTTTGATTCTGTTGCTTACTTTTCTAAAATCTTGTCTTGGCTGCAAACAAACACCTACACTAGTCACACACGTCAGTAAATATTGTATTTATATTACATGTGCCCAGTACTTTGCAACCTCCAAGGCGCTTGGAGTGGCTTGCAGGAGATCAATCTTCGTGCAGGATGTAGGGCACAAAAGGCACTGGAGCATGTGGCTTGTGGTTTGTTCTTGTCCACAATCACAGGACGTATCTTCTGTTATGAAGCCCCATCTCTTCAGGTTGTCTCTGGATCGTCTGATTCCTGACTGTAAACTTTTTAAAGATTTCCATACCAGCCAGCTCTTGTTGCGTCCAGGTGGTAGTTCTTCAGCTTCTGGCGTCTGCAGGTGAGGCGTCGACTTCTTCCATAACTCCAGCCTTGCCTTCTCTGGTGAAATGGTGAGCTTCTCGGATGTTCTCTGGAAGCTCTTTCCTCTGGAAGCTCTTTCCTCTGGAAGCTCTTTCTCGATCTCAGCCGTTGCTGTGGTGGATTATGTCCGTGCAGTGGATGGGCACTGTCCTGTTCCACTTTCAGTCTCTCCTTGTTAGCAACCACTGTTCTGTGTACCCATGGTGGCGCTATTCCAGCCAGGCAGTAGAGCATATCAGTTTAGGCAGGTCTTAAGCAACCTGTGATCAACCTGCAGGTTTCGTTGAGAGCAATGTCTACTTGCCTGGCATGAGATGACCTGCACCAGACTGGAGAAGCATATTCAGCAGTAGAACAGCACAGTGCCATTGCAGAACAGCGAATAGTTTGTGGATGTGATCCCCACTGTGTCCCCGCTAGTTTGCGAATTAGGTTGTTTCGAGCGGAGATTTTAATTTTAGTGTTCTTGCAGTGAGTTTTGAATGTCAGAGATCTATCGAGAGTGACTCCCAAGTATTTAGGTACATGATGATGATGATGATGATGACGATGTAGTTGGATGCCTGACCATGCAATATGTAGCTCACGATTAGCTCCCCTGTTCCTTAAATGAAAGGCGCACACTTGTGTCTTCGAAGGGTTTGGTCTGAGTTGGTTCCGATTGTAATAGTTTCACAATGTTCTAAGTGCTGTTGTCAGGTTTCTTTCCACTCTTTCAAAGCATGAGCTCTGTGTAGCAAGGACTAGGTCATCTGCATATAAGAATCTCTTTGTGCCTGGGGTCAATGGCTGGTCGTTGGTATAAATGTTGAAGAGAAGTAGAGCCAAGACGCTTCCCTGAGGCAGACCATTTTTCTGCGCTCTCCAGCGACTGTGTTGTCCTTGAAATTCAACAAAAAAACATACGGTTTTGGAGGAGGGTGCTGAGTAGTCTAACGAGGTGGGCGTTCTTGATCATATTGTTTAATTTTGCATGGAGTAACCGATGATGGACAGTATCATACGCTGCTGTGAGATCCACGAAGACCACATCAGCTACTTGACGGGTTTCAAAGCCATTCCCTATAAACTGAGTCAGATTCAAAAGTTGCCCTGTGCAGCTTCTGTTTGGTCGAAATTCTCCTTGTTCAGGTATGAGAATAGGGTCTATTACTGGTAGGATTCTATTCAGAATCATACGTTTGAACAGTTTATAAGGGTGACACAAAAGGCTAACTGTTCTGAAATTCTTGGGATGATTTGCTTCCTTTCCACGTTTCAGAAGAGCTATCACCCTGCTCTTTCGCCAGATCTTTGGTATATGGCACTGGTTCATGCAGTTGTTGAAAAGCTGCAGGATTCACGTTCTTGTTTCTGGACCGAAAATCTTGAGTTGCTCCATACGGAAGTCATCTAGACAGGATGCTTTACCAGTTTTGCTCTCCTTAATAGCCTTGTTTAATTCAGATATCTGGAATGGGAGAGTCAGATTCCTCGTTTGTTCTTGGACCTCTTGCTGTACTTTCGGAACTTTGATTCTATGGCTTCCTTTTCCATTCATGAGCAGTTGGTTTGCTATCTGATCTGCAGTAATGCTGCAGTGTGATGTGGATCTGGTTGGGCCATTATTGAGGCGTCTCAATAATCTCCACGCTTTATGACTGTTTCTGATGAGATCAAGTTCTTCCGTCGTTTTAACCCAAGAATCCCTTTTGGATTCTTTCAGAGATGCAATAAGTTTCTTCCCAGCCAGTAGCATTGTCTCGTCGAATGGATCTTCTTAGAATAGCACCTTATACTCTGTAAATTGGGCAGTGAGTTCTGAAGTTAGACCAGGAATGTATGATGTTCGACAACCCCGAGGAATTGCAATTCTGGAGCACCTCCTTACAGCCCTCACAAAAGTGTCATATGAGTCAGGTGAAGGTTCAGTATTGGGAATTGCAGCGTCCAGCGTTTCTGTAAACTTCGGCCAGTTGGCTTTCCTGAAGTTTAACCTCCTTCTGAACGGAACTGTCTGTGGTCTAACTGCTGCTTAGATTTCGCACATGATCGGTCTGTGCTGTGTATTTGGAGTAGGATTGCAGACAGGTTTATGCACTGTTGTGAGATGTTCTCGCTGCAAAATATCAGATCGGGGTTGTATCTGCTTTTCCATCTGCCACTTATGAAAGATGCAGGTTGCTTAGGGTCATGTATAAGGCTCAGATGGTTGCCTTCCGCCCATTATTGTAATACCATTCTCATCATCATGCTCATAGCCCCCACGTGGTGCTGTGACAGTTGCAGTCACCAGTCACTATTTGCGTGTGTTGACTATAAAAGTTATCTGCTAGATTGATTTTGAGATCAACGTCCGGTGGTTTGTATGAGGATGTGACTGTACAGCCTTTGATTTCCAAAGTTTCGACTACTTCTCATAGTTCCTGAAAATGTGAAATATTTCCCACGTCTTCAACAGCAGCATTCCAATTCACACCCGACCTAAGCAGTATCGGCATCCTTCCCTATTTGAACACAACACCCTACTCCTTGCTACACATCACGTATCAGTAGAACATACATAGATGTGAGACCTGTCCCGTGTATCCTACCACTGTCACCTATTTTTGTCTCATCGTGGATATCTCCTACAGTGTCAGAGGCAGGGCCACCCTTGAACGTGGCCACACAGTCTACTGACTCGGCTCCAACCATTGTGCCGCACCCCCCAGTGGGGCTTGCCACTTTTTGGCGGGTTCGTGCTCAGCTACCGTGGGGCCCCAGCCTTTGCAGCATTTTCTCCCTTCTGTGCTGCATGTATGTCCTCTCGCTATTCTTTTTCCCCTCCCTTGCGGAACATGTCTGGGGTATTACTGGGAATGTTCCACATTATCTGTTCGTTCCCTTTTCCTTTCTTTGTTTACCTTCTCCTCTCGTTCCTCCGCTTGGGTGTTCGAGGGTCCTCGTTTTCTTCTTCCTCCCTGTGCACTCCCGAAGGCTGGCTCACGCGTCTGATATGTAACAGATGAGTGGGTAACGCGTAATTTTCAGCCCCGTGTCGGCAGGTAGAGTTGGCACGTACCCCATGGTACAGGCCAGGCCCAGAGAGGGATGATTGCCTGAGCTGCAACCTTCCCAAATTGCCGTATGATTCCTCCGTCAGGTGTTGGGGAGGTGCAAACAGTCACCTAGGGCAGGTGCCCCGATTTGTGAAGGAGCGTGCCACCGGAGATGCTGGCAATCTTGGGGCATTTTCTCGCTGTGGACAAATCATCTTCACAGTCGACGTCTATGAAACGTAAACGGTATGAGGCTAACGATTCAAAATCCCTTCCAGCTGCACCACGGTTCCTCATGGTCTCTTATACTGAAGACAGTCAGTCCTTCGCCGTGGTAAATCCGTTTATTGTTCAGAAAGGTGTTGATGCAATTTTGAGCCCTGCTGCTTCTGATTCTCAATCGCAACAACCGCTTACCACCTCACTTCTCCACAGCAACCCTGTTTGTGTCGAGGCCCTTGGACCTCTGAATTCTTCCTGTGGCTTTAATTACACTAGGCTGCATGACTGTTTAACTGAGGCTGAAATCCAATCTTATCTCTCTGATCAGCGTGTCATTTCCATCCATCGAGTTATAAAAATGGTAGACTCCTCTCTAATGCCCAACTGCACTATTTTTATCACTTTTGCTATAGTGGTACTTCTGTCCAAGATCAAAGCAGGCTATGAAATTATAACAGTTAGACAGTACATTTCGAACCTGATGTGCTGCTACCAGTGTCTTCGTTTTAACCACACTAGAACCTAATGTCGACACCCAGCCAAGTGTGTAATCTGTTGTAGGGATGTGCATGAGGGCAATCGTCTGCCTCCTCCTCCCCGCTGTATCAAGTGCAATGGCGGCCGTGCCGCCGCCTCTCTGTATTTTCCTGTGTTCCTTGATGCGTCGGCTGCCCAAGAGATCTGTGTAAGGGAAAAAGTACCTTACCCAGTCACTGGCAAGTTATTGGTTAGTCGCAAATACTGTGCTCTCCCGTCTGGTACCTATAATTCTGTTCTTAGTACGTCTAGATTCATGAAGGACATGCCCACACAGACATGCGACCTCAAATTCAGCTCTGAGGTTGTGAAATAGCCCAGCGTCACGGTAGCATCGCCATCCCCCCGTCCAGATGTGCAACAAGACATCAAACTTTCAGCTCAAGGGGCGAAGCCACCAGTTACACAACTGGTAAGCCAGAAAGGGCAGGAGTAGTACTCCCATGGAGACTTCCTACATCCATCCAGCCAAACAACACCCAACTGTCCCTTTGCTAACCAGAAAGGCTTGAAGTAGTCCACCAAAGGCAAACGATCTTCCACTCCGCCAACTCTGCGATCCTCTTCGACAGTATTGCTATGTGACACCTTAGCCTGGCTGGCCTGACTGTTGCCTGTGCGCACCACCAACCGTTTTTCTGCGTTGGACTCCATAGACCGACAGCACAAGCAAGCCAATGCTTCTGTGCACCCCATGGAGCGGGATCCTCCTGCATTTGTGCCCTGAAGCAGTGACTCTTCGCAGGCTGACACTCGGCAGCCACCGAGGTGACACTCCATCTCGTCCACATCGTGACTCTCCTCCACTCGAACGTTCGTGGCCTTCGGTCCCAAAAAGAGGATTTACGGCAGCTTTTAGCATCGCAGCATCCCCTTGTACGCTGCCTTCAGCACACGAAATCGCACTCTCTCGACCACTTGAAGCTTTGATATTCCTTCCTGGGTCGTTTTGACCTTCCCCCTGGGGTCGGCAATCCATCTCATTGGGCTGTCATGCTGCTCGTAGGGGATGACGTTCGTAGTCTACCCATCTTCAAGCTGTTGCAATTCCCCTTTATCTTCCTCACCTGACTTTTTCCCCCTGTAACGTTTACATCCCTTAGTCATTTGATGTCACCAGGGCAAACTTCCTTCAGCTTATTGGGCAACTACCTCCTACATTTCTGCTACTCGGCGACTTTAATGAACACCATCCCCTTTGTGGTTCTCCCAGAACCTGTCGGAGAGGTTCCCTCTTGACTGACCTTCTTAACCAACTCTACCTCTTCTGCCTTAACAGTGGAGCACCCACATTCCTTTCTGACTCCTCCCACACATATTCTCATATGGAACTATACTTCTGCACTTTCCAGCTCTCCCATCGTCTTGTGTGGTCCACTCTTTGTAACACCTACTAGAGCGTCCATTTCCCATGCGCTATCAGTCTGCTGACTCCTACCTGACCTGTGTGCACACCGAAATGGCATCTTACTAGGCCTGACTGGCGGCTTTACTCCACCCTGGCGACCTCCAAAGAACAGTATTTCCCCAGCTGTGATGACCAGGTGGAATATCTCACAAATGTTATCCTTACTGCTGCAGAACATTCCATTCCTCGCAATTACTCTTCACCACGTCGTGTCCCAGTCCCTTAGTGGACTGAGGCATGCCGCGGCGCAATTCGCGCACGGAGATGTTCTCTCCACGCTTTTACTGCCATCCTATGATGACAAACTGCATTCATTAAAATCAGATGCGTGCAAAGTGTCGTCGCGTGTTTCGGGAAAGCAAAAAAGCTAGCTGGATTGCATTCATTAGTTCTTTTAACGGTCCCACCTCTTCTTCTGTCATGTGGACCAACTTCAAACGACTGTCTGGGACCAAGATCCATTTGCCAATTTCTAGCTTGAAAGTAGCAGACGATATCATCGTGGACCCTACTGCTATCTCAAATACTTTGGGTCGCCATTTTGCCGACCTTTTGAGCTCTTACCACTATCACTTTGCCTTCCTCCACCAGAAATGAGCGAAGGAGGCTCTGGCGATACCTTTCCCTTCTCAGAATAGTGAGTGCTACAATGCCGCCTTTACTATAAGGGAGCAAGATCGTGCTCTCAGCTCATCCCGATCCTCCGCCCCAGGGCCAGTGTTGTGCAAATTCAGATCTTGCAGCACCTCTCTCTTGTAGGCAGGCGTTTCCTACTTAACATGTACAACCGCATCTGGGCAGAGGGCACGTTTCCTAGCCATTGCCATTAAGCCACTGTCACCCTCATACCTAAGACCAGTAAGGATAAAAACCTTCCCTCTAGCTTACGCCCCATTTCTCCCACTGACAATATTTGCAAGGTGACGTATGAATCACGCCTGGCTCGAGTGGCATTATTTACTAACGACTGCACAGTGTGGATTTAGAGTGTGGCGTTCTGCAGTTGACCATCTCGTTAGTTTGTCCGCCCGTGTCATGAATGGTTTTCTGCGGAAATCCCAGACTTTGGCCGTGTTTTTCGATTTGGAGAAGGCCTACGACACCTGCTGGAGAACTCTTTACACGTGGGGCTTCCGTGGCTGCCTGCCCCGTTTCCGGCGGGAATTTTTAGAAGGCAGAGTTTTCAAGGTGCATGTGGGTTCTGCCTTGTAGGACACCTTTATCCAGGAAGACGGTGTGCCTCAGGGTTCTCTCCTGAGCATCATCCTATTAGCTATCGCCATTTACCCTATAATGGCCTGTGGCCCACCAGACATCTTCGGCTCCCTCTTTGCCTTCTATTCCAGTTCTCACGGACCTGTCACTGAGCGGCGTCATCGACGACGTCTCGATCGTCTGTACTCCTGGAGCACTTACAATAGTTTTAGTTTTTCCACTGACAAACCCGTCGGTATGAATTTCTGGCGGCGCAAATGGTTTCTCCTACCATCTTTACATTTTGGGCATGTTGCCCTTCCGTTAGTTGAAACTACGAAATTCATGATGCTCATGCTCGCTAGGAAACTCTTGGTCCTCTCATGTGTCTTACTTGGCAGCCAGTGTTACGCGGTTCCTCAATGTCCTACGTGTCCTCAATTGTACCTCCTGGCATGCTGATCGAACCTCCGTTTGTAGCGATCCATTTTCCATCCGAAACTCGACTGTGGGTTCTTTGTTTTTACATCTGCACGTCCAGCCGCTTATGCCATCTCAACACATCCGCCATCATGTTATCCATTTGCCCACTGGCGCCTTTTACACTACCCCAAGTGAGAGCCCGTATGCTGAAGCTGCTGAACTACCACTGTCCTACCGTCATGACTTTCTCCTCAGGCATGCTGTTTGTCTGCCATGCGTGGCCACCAATGCTATTCTACTTCGATCGCCAGTACGGGGCACATCCCTCTTCCCTGTTACCTCCTGGAGTCCGTTTCCGGCGCTTGCTTCGGCAGCTTAATTTCAAACTACCTGCAACTTCCCCAGTGGGTGTGAATGCTTCGCCAATTTCGCTTCCTGAAGTGGCCCTTGTTAACCTCGGCCTTCATTGACTTCGTAAGGACACTACTCCAGCCTTACTCTGTCGCCTTCAGTTTCGGTAGTTTCGCACGGAATTTCGCGGTAGTACATTTGTGTACACTGAAGGCTCTGACTGACTGTAGGGTCAGATGTGCCTTCGTCATTGGCACTCACGTCTTTAGTTGTCGGTTTCCGACACACTGCTCAGTATTTACAGGCGAGCTCTTCGCCTTGTATCAGGCCACAGAGCACATCTGGCGTCACAGACTATTAAATTGTCGTGCTCACACACACTAGGCGCCCTTCAAAGTCTCTGTGCGTTTTACACCGCCCATCCCTTAGTGCAACTTTATCACTCGTGTTGGAGCCACTGTGAATTTTGTGGATTCCTGGTCATGTCGGTCTGCCAGGAAACGAGGCTGCTGACGCTGCTGCCAAGGCTGCAGTCCTCTTACCTCAGCCCACTAGTTTCTATAATCCCTCCAGTGATCACAGTGTTGCTGTCCATCAGGAGGTAGCGTCCCTTCGGCATCGCCATTGGTCCTTCCTTAAAGGAATAAGCTCAAGATTATTAAGCTTCTCCCAGTGGCATGGGCGACCTCCTCTCGGCTCTGCCGCCTGGAGGAAGTCATTTTAACTCGGTTGCGTATTGGGCACTGTCTTTTTAGCCATTGTCATTTTATAAGTGGCGCTCCCCCACTACTTGTTACACTGAGCCCAAATTTTAACTGTTCGCTTCCTCCATGCTGAAAGTCCATTTCTTAACCGTTTATGTTCCCACTTGCCGTCTGATTTATCGACCGTTTTAGCAATTGACGCGTGGGCTGTGGACCGCGATTTACTTTCTGTCCGTGAAAGCGATATGACGAAAGGCATTTAATTTTTAGTTTTGGACCTCCGTTTTGTATGGTGACTTTAGTAGCTCCTTCTCCACGTCCCTGTTTTTCACTGTCTTCTATTATGTCAATTGGGATTGACATTTAGTCATTTTTAACACCTCTGTCTTCGTGTTCTATAGTTTTGACGTGTGCGTATATGACCCCGGTTGTTTTTGCGCCCAAAAACGAGACACTGTACCGCATTCTACGTGAGCATCTCCTCTGACGAGCAGTTTGTCACTGTGAATGGCCACTGCTAGACTGTGGCTGAGAGGCAGCTGGACCGTCCAGTTTGAGATGGCTGCCTGACCTGATGTGCTAGTCTTCGACAGTCACTGCGCTGTCACTGTTAGGGCCTCATCTACACCTGCTTCTGTCCCAACGCCTGCTCCCATTCCAGCTCTACACACGCCTACTGTCGCCCCCCCCCCGCCCCCCCCGCCCCCCCCCCAGTGCACATGTACAGTTTTTTCTCCTTTTCTGCTACTCTCCCCAACCCTTCCCCCTTTCCCCATCCAACCGTCCTGTCACAACACTATATGTGCTTCCTCCCATAGGCAGCACTGCAGCATCCTACACCACCCTTTCCTCATACTGCCCTCCATCCCCATGACACATTTCGTGTGTACAGCCACATCAGCTGAGATAGCTGTTCTCCGCGTTTAGGCCTTACTACCCTCCCGTGTGTGTGCACGGTTTTTCTTTTTCATCATTTTATGGAGGATTAAGTTCTGTGTTCTTACAATGCCCTTGGTTGATGCTCAACATCTCTTCCATGTGGTGAGTTGTAATCTATCCTATCTCATATTGTTGCCCCATCCGGGATTTTCTAAGGTGTAAATTACACATTTTGACATTCTCAGCATCCTTGCAGCAACACACCCTAACAGAATCTCAAAATATGTATCAAAGTAAATAATATTGTTTGATTGGAGAGTAATTCTGCTTCACCTACACTGTCCACATATTCTCGTAACTGTTGTTGCATGCACTATTTGACTAGTGCTGCTCGATTATTCTCATCTCACAGCACGATGGTGGAATGTGGTGTATCACAGGTAATGGGATCTTGGCTTGACCCCACACGTTGTGAGGATGGTGAAAACCTCTATAAATAGCGCCTCAGTCTTGAGGTGGGCTGTGCGCCAAAGAGATGTGTAGCTGTGGAGATGGAATAGTCGTTAGTGGGCAACCTCTGAGGGACCTGCTCTGCCTCAGTTGTATAAAGTCTACCTAGGCACACAGGGCTCTATCTAGAGACTTTTATTTAACTAGTTCTTCCTGGGACCGAGATGGAGCCTACCAATTTTTCTCTTCCCCCTCCAGTGGAATCGATGGGCCATTGGTAGGTACCAACACCCAGTCTAATAACAGGGTTCATCCAGCCAGTCCAACAGGCTCTGTTAACAGTAACAGAATGCATGCTGGTTGTCTGAATGTGTTTGCAACAGTTAAATGCAAAGAGTAGCTTTGATAAAGTTCCACTATTCTGCGTATAAAGATGTTTGGAGGGTTTTGCTGGAACTTAAAATCTGTCAAACGCTAACCAAATGGGACGCTGTTGGTAGAAACGTCTAGTTCCCAACAAGTGAACGACATTCAGCACAATGCCCTGTAGAGTATGCAATAGAAAATGAACTGCAGAGTGGGTGAGGCCAGGAAGGTATTGTTGGTGTGATAAACCTAATTGAATGGGTGTGTGGTGATACAGTGCAATCACTCTTTTACACTGACTATCAACAGCACGAAACTTCCAGAGTATGTTAAGGCAGTATTCCTTAGTCTAGATGTGTGGATTTTTTTACCTTGAACACAATGCGCCGTTTTAAATACCAGCACTTCGGACTAACTACTGTTCCTGAAAGGGAGACGCCACCTGGGGCAAATGCTGTAAGACTGCCCTTAAAGGAGTCTTTTGTTCATCTCTTTGGTGGTGGTGGTGGTTAGTGTTTAACGTCCCGTCGACAACGAGGTCATTAGAGACGGAGCGCAAGCTCGGGTTAGGGAAGGATTGGGAAGGAAATCGGCCGTGCCCTTTCAAAGGAACCATCCCGGCATTTGCCTGAAACGATTTAGGGAAATCACGGAAAACCTAAATCAGGATGGCCGGAGATGGGATTGAACCGTCATCCTCCCGAATGCGAGTCCAGTGTGCTAACCACTGCGCCACCTCGCTCGGTCGTTCATCTCTTTGGAAGTTTGTAAATTTCTCCGGGGATCTCCCGGTCTGGAGTATGGATTGCAGTGTCTCCCTTGAAGAAAGGAAGATGCAGAAGATAAAAACATTAAAGTGCCTCCCATATGGTGAAGCCAAAAAGATCTATAAGGGTATGCAGCTGCCTCCTTTACTTCAGTTCTCAACATCCAAACCAGAAAACCGATGCTGCTACATGAATGAAGATCCCTATTGCTAATACTACTACTACCAGCTGTGTTTTTCAATGCTCTTGGGTGCTGGAGTTACTTCGTAGCCCATACCTCCTCCCAGAACGCCAGACAAGGCAGCAGTTACCAATGTTGCAGAACTCCCTGAACCTCTAAAGGTTTGAACTGGCCCACCATCCAGCACTGCCTCTACCACCTTGGTGGTTGTGGCTCCAAAACCTACCCAAGATAAACAAAAATAGACGTCAAAGAACTGGCTGCTAATGGAGACAGGAAGGAAATAGTCTGACTTTCATGTCGTCTAGACTAAGGAGGAGCAAGAAGAGGTTGTTTGGCGGCTGGTATACTCTTCCAATAACACACACACACACACACACACACACACACACACACACACACACACACACACACACACACACACACACACACACATTAAGTGGGTTTTTCATTCATAAGAATGGAAAGTTTACTTAAGTCAATAGGTATTCGTTGTGGTACATGATCTTGAGTGTAGTCCTCAGCCTCACTGCTGAAGAAGTACAGTGTCTCCTATGTTCGCAATTAGGGTTGCTATGTGCTGCCTGGGTCTGTGATAGTGGCGAAGCTAACTGCTACTGTGACTCCTGCAGGGCTGTGACATCATCTGGAGACATTTTATCAGACAATGGCAGAGCAATTTGCGCTGACTAGTGCCACTGTCAGCCGGGATACAACGTTCTGTCGTTACCGCTACACCATGGAAAACGCTGAGTTGGACACAAGGTCTGGCAATTAAGAGGTCTAAAATTGCCTACTTTGCGTGAGAGAGTTGGACACTGCACTGTTCGCAGCTTGTGATACCGTGCCCAGTCACGACGAAACCCGTACAGCATGCTGCAAAACTTGCAACCAGCGTCAAAGGAAGTCCTCCGAAGTGGTCTAATTTGATAAGGCAGACAAGCAACTTTCCCAGCAAAAGGAAGGAGGGAATTTTGGTGCCTCTTCTCAAACTGGGAAAGTACCAAACGTTTCCCAGTGGTTACTGGAGCGTCGACTTAACGAGCTGTATAGGCAAGACCTTGGAGCGAATGGTTAACGGTGGTCTGGTCTGGGTGTTAGATACAAGGCAGCTCGTAAGTCGCTCTCTGTGTCGATTCAGGAGATAGCTATCCATTGTCGGCAACGAGACCCTGCAAGAGACCGCTATACAGCAGGGTTTCCTGTGCAAATAGCCTCATTCTTTATCAGTAAAATATACGACACGTCTTGGAGACACCATGTTGTAAGGCAGCCCCACCAATAGGGCTTCTGTGGTGGTCTCCCTTCCTTTATGCGGTCGTTTTTATTGAAGCACTTTTTTTTTCAGTTCCAAGTCGTTGACATGTTGTCGAATAGTTTCGAGCAGGAGGATGTCGCTCAAGGCAGTGTTGTAATTGCTACCATCTTCGCCATATCCATAAACAGTATCATATGTATGGTAAGGAGTGCCATACAATGTTCGTTATTTGTGAATGATTTTGCAGTGTTCTGTTCCTCCTTCGGTATTGCAACAGCAAATCGTCAGTTGCAAGTGAAAGTAGAAAGGATTGATTGATTAGGAGCGGGCTGCAAACACCGCCTTTACATTTTCTGCAGAGAATAGTGTGTGTGTGTGTGTGTGTGTGTGTGTGTGTGTGTGTGTGTGTGTGTGTGTGTGTGTGTGTGTTTCCATGTTTCCATGTCGTATTTTTAATTTACTTGAACTGCATATGTGGAACACCATTCTCTCTTTTAAAGCCTGTGCAGTTTCTATGCCTCATTTTTGACTCCACACTATTGTGGTTACCACACCTGAAGGCAAGTTCCCAGAAGACACTAAACATTTTAAAGTTTCTTTACCACAGGTTTTGGGGAGCGTGTGAGATATGTCTGCTCCAGTTTTACAGGGTTTACATGCAGGCCTGACTGGACTTTAAGTGCCTAAACAGAGGGACTCTTTTTGTTCCTCCGTTTTCCCACAGTTTGTCCTCTAAATTCGGTTGTCTCCAGAGTTCACTGTATTCGATGGCAAATTTCAATGATCCTTAGGGCCTTGTAGGAGACGAGATGTGCCATGCCTGCTAAATTCCTCATGTTTCAACCCCCCCTCCCCCTGAGTTGCCTTCAGTCTCTACAATGCTTGTATCCAACTGATAAAGTATTCCAGGATGTCCAGAACTCCTTCCTCTGGCCACAAAGCCTGGAAAAGGAAGACACTCTGCTGGACGCCAGGGCACACGGGTATTGTGGGGAACGAAAGAGCGGCTGTAGCAGCCGAGGAGTCGTCGTGTTGTAGTCCTTGGTTAGTTTCGTGCGTCATTCCCCTTGCATGCTATTGTCTCACTGCTGAGGTGAAGAGTCGTGCATCGACGGAAAGAGGAGTGGTAGGAACTGATAGCTGACAAGCTGCTCATAGTGAAGACCACTATGTGGCCACAGTGTACCACCTTCCATCCACACAGGCGGGACGAGGTTCTCCTTACTTGTCTACACACAGGCCACACCTCTGTCGCATGAATTCTTGCTCAGGCGAGAGGACCCTCCGACATGAGCTGCTTGTGGCATACAGATCACCGTCCACCACATTTTATTAGACTGTGTTTTACTTTCAGAGGAGAGGGCAGCAGCGGATTTCCTGACAGACGTGCCCTCTATTTCAAGCAACAAGCAAACGAATGTGGCAAGAGTTTTAAGGTTCAGAGATCTGCTCGACTTCTCTCCAAAAAATTTAGGGAGTTGTTCTTAATGTGTTATCTGGGCGATTGCCTCACCCACGATTTTTGTAACTGGTCAGCCAGAGTCATTCCTCGTACCTTTCTTTCAGCTTCTGTAGTTTTACTTCTGTTCCCAGGTGTAGCACCTTTCACCTGCTCTTTTGTATGAAAGGCCTGTGAGATCGAGTGGTTGTGTGTGTCAACGTGAGGTTGGAGTGAGCGAATGGGTGTCATTTGAGATTTCCTCCTCACTGTGTGACTCGTCCCCCCCCCCTCCCCACCCCCCACGAACTCACACAGTGAAAGAGAAACAGGACTATGGATCCCCATAAGGGTTTGGATAAAGTCTATTACCACAGACACATGCGTGGTGGTCCAAATCCACCAAAACACCTCGATTTTTTGTCACTTTGATACGAGAACTGTCATCCTAAAGGAAGAACCAATGTGTTGTTTTCTTCATCAGAATGGCTTGGAAATAACTTCGTTGCTCATCGGTTGGTTGCACCTCTTAAGCCTCGAAATACCTTTTATTATAAATGAAGTATCCGTTTAATCAAAGCGTCGGTGTAACATCACAGAGCCATTCCTAGCGTACGCTGCCCCTCATAAGCGATCTCCCTGAGGGCCTCTCGAGGTTTGTCGTGTTGAGGACCTGCACGCCGTTTACATACAGACAGTTAACGATATGCTTCTGTGTGCTCCGCCAATCCGTTTTGTGTAAGATATTTTGACGACCGACCAGATCATTTTCATAGGGTTGTGTCGGGGTGGCGAGGACGTGAGACGACTAAACTCGTGGCCCTGGGAGGGGACGATCATGTCGGTCGTCGAAATATTGTGCACGAATTGGAAATGACTCATCTGAACACGCGGAAGTGAACTGTCGATGGCTTGTGTGGAGGAAACCTGACAAATCGAGCAGTAGATTAATTCACATAAATGGATGGCACTGTGGAAGGCTCGAAACATGCTGTTTACATCTTTGTTTACTGCAAAGCGGCGATTTTGTGGGCTGGAGTAAGCAAGACTCGTTAGTGTGTAAGCAAGCTGCAAACGTCTGCGAAATCCAAAAATACATTTATGGTGTTTATTCGGAGACTTGACAAGAGAACAAGAGGATGAAAATTTAGGTGCTTGGTTACTTATAGTGAGGCAGTTCTGGTCGAGAACGCGAGACATCCATAGTTCCCTTCCGTCATGTTCGCCATCTGTCTTAGATTTAGATGGGAACCTCCCCTTGAAAGCTTGTCCGCTCGTGTGTTGCGATATACATTTGTAAGATTTGCTAATTCATTCAGAGGAGGACTTTTCGTATGTCTGACGTCAATTAAGTTTTCACACGCAACCTCAGTTTTGTACAGAATCTCACGTTTGGTGAAAGGAACGAGTACAGGATTCTACAAACATTACTAATAGACTGTTAACGGTCAGAGCATGTGCAATAGGTTCCTAGGTATGCGAGTGGCACGAAGACTTCGTAAGTAAAAGAGCCCAGTACATTGTTCTCGACGGCGAGTGTTCATCAGAGACAAGGTTAGCGTCAGCAGTGCTCCAGGAAAGCAAGATAGGGCCGCTGTTGTTGTCTATACACACAAATGATATGGCGGACAGGGAGCAGCAATATACTGTTTGCTGCTGATGCTTTGGAGTATGGGAGGGTGTTGAGGATGACTGTATGATGATAGATGATGACTTGGCCAAAATTTCTAGTTGGTATGGCGTATGGCAGCTCGTTCTAAAGTAGAAAAGTGTACGTTAATGCAGATGAGTATGAAAAAAAAACTCATAATGTTAAGATATAGTGTGAGTAGTGCTCTGCTTTACACAGTCACGTCATTTAAATATCTCTGCATAACGTTGCAAAGGTACATGAAATGGAATAAGCACGTGAGGATTGTGGCAGGAAAAGCGAATGGTCAACTTCGGTTTATTGGGAAAATTATTGGGAAAGTAAAGGAGACGACATACAGGGCACTGATGCAGCCTGCTCTTGAATACTGTTAGTGTCTGTGATCTGCACCAGGTCAGATTAAAGGAAGATATCAAAGCAATTCAGAAGCGGTTTGCTCATTCGTTGCGGGTAGGTTTGAACAACACAAGAATATTAGAGATTCTTTGGGAACTCAAACAGAAATCACTGGAGAGAAGGTGACGTTCTTTTCGAGAAACTTACGAGGAAATGTAGGGAACTAGAATTTGAAACTGACTGCAGAACGATTCTAGTCCTGCCAAATATACATGTTGCGCAAGAATCATGTAGTTAAGACAGGTGAAATTCGGGCTCATATGCAAGCAAATTGTCGTTTTCAGCTCCCTCTGTTTGCAAGTGAAACAGCCCGGAAATGACAAGAAGTGATACTGGGTACCCACCGCCACGCACTGTACAGTGGCTTGCGGTGTATTTACGTGTGTGTAGGTAGTTTGTCGGTAAGGAGACGATTTCTTGCCTTCACAGAAGAAGGGTATTTCTGATATAAATGCACCAATTGTACATCACTATCCGTTTTATGTCCGTATACTTTGTGCATTTTGCCAGTGAGGAGATTCCATTCCCCAAGTGTGGCTGTAAGATTTCCGAACCTATCCTTCGCGGGAATAACAACGTTGTTCATCTAGAGGATAACAGCCAGGGGATGCAACTGTCTCGAGCTAGCCTGGTGGTCGCGGTCGCGGTCGCGACTCGGCTCCTTAGATGTTGGAATAGGTGGTTATCATTGGGTACCAAATCTGTTTCCAACTGCCACAACAGCTTCATGTGCAGGTACATTTACCTGATATGACGACTTCTTTCCGTTTGTAATCCAATCTTATTCTCTCATGTTTGTCGCCACTCAGTTGGCAACCAAAACTTGCATAGTATTTTTTCCCCATTGCAAGTTGAACTGTAAATAAAAATCATAATTTTTTTTCTTGCAGAGAAAAAAAATCACAATGCTTTCGACATAAACCTTTCAATCTCTTGTGCATGCCACCTGTGTACCAATTACTATGATGATACTGATTTCCTCGCACGAGGCAATGTACCCTGTCATTGCAGCAAATTATCAAACAAAAACTCTGTTGAATTTTTTGATATGCTCCAAAATTTAGTGAACTACTTTTTGCACTTCATTTGAATACTAAACGAACATGATGTTCACCTTGCATAAGACTTACTCTTCATGGCCAAAGTACGACGCCTCGTCATGATCAATGAACGACGTCTGTTGATAAAATTTCGGAACTTTTTCCACAAAAGTTTCTGCGCTTACCTTATACTAATTGTGCTTGGTCTCCTTCTAAATACTCTCTTGCACAATTGATACACCGCTCCAAATGCTGTTTCTACTTCCAGAAGCAGTCTTGGTATGCATTTTGCTGGTTCGCGTGAAGTGTCGTCTTCGAATTTTCTTGCCTTGCCTATCATTGCAAATCTTCGTTGTTTTGACGTCTCAATATCATAAACGTAGATCCACGTCTCATCATCAGTTAAGATTATCTCAACGAACATCTGGTTCCCATTTGCGCCATACAAAAGCTCTTCACAGATTCAGAGGTGAAGGTCTTTCTGGTCTTGACTCCATAGCCGTGTGACCAACCTGGCGGCAACACGATGCAGTGTCGGGGTTTTGTGACATGATCCAACTGAAATATTACATTCTTCCGCAGTCTCTCGGACATTCTGTCTTAGACTGCCACGCACAGTTTCGTTGACGTTCCTGACATGAGCGTCATCGGTAGACGTCGAAGGGCATCCTGAACGGGCGTCATCATAAACTTCCGTCTTCGCATATTTAAACCGCGTGATACACAGAATACGGCTTAAGCGCTCAACAACGTAGAATTTCTGCATCATCTTGTGCGTGTCTGTAAATGTTTTCTAGAGTTTCACGCAAAATGTAACTCAACGTGTTGCTCCTCTAACTCTGCCATCTCGAAATTCACAAACTGTGCGACAAAACATTATACTCGGTGAAGCTCTGAGCAATAACTTACGGGCCTACAGCAATGAAACTTTAGACAGTTACACATTAAATACAGGTGTGTACAAGGATGACACCACTTCGTTCCAACACACCACTAGCGCAATTACGAATGTTAACGAAATTTTGAAAAGACAATATTCATTCTTATGATATTTCTATGCCATCTCCTATTTTCAACACCTTGAATTGTTAATTGTGTAGTAGATAACTCTGCATTTTGTCGATATGTTAATGAATGACTGAAACTTCGGAATCCCCTTCAATTGACCATTTCTCAACTGCTGTTAGTGTGGCAGTGGACATTTCGTAATCTTGCACCAGTTTCGGACGTGTTTTCGTCAGTGTTAAACTGTTTTAAACTTTCTGGTGGTGTGATATTCAGAGTTATTGTTTGAGTGGAATGTATACGACATGCCTGAGTAAAAAGAAGTGGTTAGATCTAATGTGTGGAATTATTGAAACCTATTTCACTGTGGAGCGTTACAACACTACCTCCATTCAGATCATTCATTATCAGTTCTCTGCAAGTCCAGGAAATTTTCTTCCTGTAACCATAATGGGATCATTCACCAGTCACAGTTTTTATTTAGAGAGGACTATTCTTGGTTTTCATTCAGATGGCTTGCTGGTTCATTTAACGCAATGGGTAGCTAAATTGTTGTCTGATGACTTAGTTATGTAACAGTTTGTTCCACAAAAATCAGTTAAATACAGCAGCATACTCGGTTGGCAAGGTACTGTGAAGGACTGGTTATCTGTCCCTCCAGGGGGTTCACAGAACTAGTGAATAAGTGCACGGCTGTCATGGGTCCCCAGCCTTTGCAGCATTACTTCCTTTCCATGCTACAAGCTTGTACTTCCACTACCCCCCCCCCCCCCCCCCTGTCTACCCATCAGATGGTTTTCTTGGTGCACACTTTGCTGGGATCTGTTTTATGGTAGGGAATCGAGTTTTCACTTCAGACATTTTCTGTAACTTCTCATTAAATAAAAACATAGTCCCTATTCTTGGGTTTGACTAGCCACCTATTTCCAAAGTTCTCCGGAAGTGCATATCGTGCAGAGGAGGTCACCCAATGCAGTGGATGCTCCAAATTTTGTGCCTTTCCATCATTGCACCCTTCGCAATGCATTACTGGCCAGGTAGCCATTGGTGAGGCTGGGTGGCGTGTATGGGAAGAGTTCCAATTCAGAGTGGTGTCACAACAGCAGATGAGCTGCAAATGTAGTAGATGAAGTTATCTTCCACTGGCAGTCATACAGCCCAGCAGTCTCTATGGAAGGGAAGACCTCTCTTAATCCAGAGAGGTACAACCTTAAAATGTTCCCTTCCTTGGCTATGCCATGGGAGAACCATAGGGTTAAGTGGCAAGCAGAGAAAGATGCTCTCCACAACATGGTTTGCATAAGGACTGATGGGGATTCCTTGTTGGCCGCAAAAAGAACTTACAAGACAAGTTTGTGGAAGTGGCAGTCATCTGTATAACGAAAAGTGGGTCAGTTTTGATCAAAACAGCATACCCTGCCCAGTCACAGGTGTTGCTTGCTTACAACACGCTGGGTGACATACAGGTGACTGTCACTCCTCCATAACATTCTAAATATAATTCAGGGCATCATTTGCCGCCAAGTTCTGCTCTTGCAATCTGATGAGCTGTGCACCATTTTGGAGTGAGGGGTGTACACTGCGTTCATCATGAACATGGGGGACCAATGGACAATGGGTTGCTATAGGTGCCTTCATCTTGGCCTGTGAGGGCAATTAATTGCCTGAAAAGGTCAAGGTGATTATATACTGATATGTGATGTGAAACTGTATGCCCCCCCCCCTTCCACGATAAACTGCTTAAAATGTCAACTGTGGAATGCACCATTCCCCCCTGCTCACCAGGATGCACCATTTTCCAGAGTGAAGATAAGAATACGAGACCCTGGATGATCTAACTTGTCAAGAGCCAAACAAGTATGAGTGGTTGCACCCAGCACGTATAAATGTCATATGCTGCAGCTGTCATGACCTTGCCTGCTTTGGCAACAGTACTCTCACCAGCTTCATCTCAGACAGTGGGGCTTCAGGGCTGCTTGACCAAGCCTCCCCCCCCCCTTCCCCATAGTTGGCAACTCTCCTCCTGCTACTTCCACCTCACCTACTTGAAAATCATGGACTTCCCACCCATCAGGGACATTGGTCCCCCACCTCCCAGCCAGACAAGTCATGTTCCTCTGGCTTGCCTAGCCAGAAAGAGGTCCCTTGGGACATGGGACAGTTGCTTCCAGGGTTTCCACTGGTCTGAAAACACTCTAAGAAGAAGTATCGAAAGTCCTCAAACAAGAAAATTCTGGTAGCCCCCACACCACCAAATCGCGCCTGTTGCATTCCTGTGACCAAGGAAGAGATTCTGATGTCCCATGAGGCCCGGTTGGTACCACGTAGTGGAACCCAGAACCTGTATATATTGATGCTATAGCCCCTCAAGCTATGGCAGCACGTGACCCTAAGGCATAGCCACCTCCTTGGTTGCTTTACGGCCCCACAGTACTTCAACATTATTATTCTCCAGTGGATCTATAGCAGTTTTTTCCACCTCCAGGCTGAGCTATGACATCTTTCAAACACTTCCCCTGCCTTCCATATTGCCCTTCAGAAGGCTCGTTATCCACCAATGCAGACCCTGGCCCTTCATTGATAGGGTGGGTATTATAAGACTCGTGCTACCTATGACAGGGTGTCAGGCAGAGTTTGCACATATATTCAGGACACTCTTTGTAGTGAACTTGTGCCTCTTAATACACCTTTAGAGGTTGTGGCTATTTGAGTAAGGGCATTTCAGAATATCACCTACTGCAGTGTTAACCTCCCCCACCCCCAACGGTAAAGTGTGTCAGAATATACTGTAATCATTGGTTTCTCAGCTTCCCCCACCTTTTTGGGGATTTCAATGCCCATAACTTTTTTTGGGGTGGCACTACAATCATTGGCCATGGCAAAGACCATGAAAGTGTACAGCCACAACCTGACCCTTGCCTACTGATTTCTGGTACCCCACAAACTTCAGCTTGGTGCATGCAACTTTCTTGGTTATTGACCTTCGTATCTGCATTCCTTGTCTTCTCCCATCCATCCATCCATCCATCCATCCATCCCCAAGAGAGTCCACGATGACATGTGGTGACCACTTCCTGATGTCTTCTCTGCCGAGATGGGCTCTCAAACAGTGTTGACCAGGGTACTTTCACATCTCCTGTCACCCTTGGCTTCCTGCTGCATGGAAATATTGATGAGGCAGCTGAGAATATGACTGCACTCAATCTTTGGCAGCTGAATTGGAGATCCCCTGTCTGTGGACCTGCCCCAAAAGAAGACAGTACCTTGGTGGTCATAAAATGCTACAGAGGCCATTAGAGATTGTATGTTGGCTCTCCAATGCTCTAAGCAGCACTCACAAAGCACCTTATCACCTGTAAGCAGCTTCATGTTCGGGCCTGCCACCTAACAAAACAACAGAAATAAGTTTGCTGGAAATCGAATCATTAAACCATAAGACTATGTACCTCTCCTGTCAGGTTTGGGCTAAGATCAGAGATCTCTATGGATACCAGACACCTACAGATGTGCCTCGTATTACCTTGAATGGCACTGTCTGCACCGACCCAGGTGCCATTACTGAACATTCTGCTCTTCTTTATGCCCGGGCATCTGCATCTGAGCATTATTAACCTGCCATTTGTCTCCTGAAAGAGTGGATGGAGAAAAAGCAATTATCTTTCACTACACACCACTGGAGCCATGTAATGCTCCATTGAGCAAGTGGGAATTTGTCGGTGTCTTAGTCCACTGCCCTGATACAGCCGTAACACGAGACCACATCCGCATCCAAGTGATTAAACATCTATCAGGGTACTGTTGGTGTCATAGCTTTACCATCTTTAACAGCATCAGGAGTGAGGGCCAGTTCATATCACAATGGCAAGAAAGTATATTTGTCCCAGTACTTAAACCATGTAAGCACCTTCTAGAGATGGGCCATTATAGCCCAATTAGTATCACCAATGCTCTCTGTAATTTTCATGAATGCAGGGTGAGCCAGCAGTTGTGTTGGCTCTTTGGGTCTCGGGATTTTCTTGCTTCGTCCCAGAGTGGAAGCAAATTTTGTGTAGAGGTTTATGAATTCTTATGCCAGATAGGTACCACTGCAGCAAAGTGAGGGAGATCTAGCAATGAAGTGGATCAAAAATCCAAGCAAAGAACAGTAGAGTACCAACAGCCCATGTGCCACCAAAGGATATAAGACTGGACCATGTCTGTCACTTGGAAGTAAGGCAGAGATGCAAATTTCCTGAATATAATGAATCTATGTGGGTTTATTGTGAAAAGTATGTAGTCCCATTGTGCAGTAACAAAAATGAAGTGCTTTAACACTAGAACCGCTGATACTTGGACGTACCTTGAACCACAGCTGGGTCACTAATGACCCACGATTTTTTCCTTTATTTCCCCTATGTCAATGGGTTATTGTTACTGCTAATCAATCTATTGTTAGAAGCACTATGATATTTAGAATGGAATTAACAAAAATAAACCATGTTTACACAAATTATAACTTAATATTTTAAAACTTACATGTATATGCTGAGTGTTTTTACTGGCTACCGTTACATAATGAACACAAATAATAGTCTTTTGATGTACATTTGTTGCACACAGTTTTCTTGCAGATGTGACACTTTACAAATGATTTGTTTCCTTCACAGTTAGACTTTACAAGACAACATTCACTTTTTTTGTCTGTCAGGAATATCTTCAGGTCTGACAGGGACGCTAGTCTTTCTAGTCGCTGCATACTTCTCAGCAAGCTCCTCCACCAGCTGCAGGATGAAATCCCTGCGTTTCAATTTTTTATCATTTAGAGAATTGAACAATACCCACGCATTTATCCCAGCCAAATCCAGCAAGTTGTAAAATGTGTGAACAGGCCGACGTCTCGATGGTGCTTTGACAGACTATTTGCGAGCCATTTGGTTGACCATGTCCACTCCATATTTAGAGCAGTTATAAAACGTAACAGTATCTGGCTTCTTTTTATACCATCCTCAATCGTCACATAAGGATGCATAGTGCTCAGAATCAAGACATTCTTGTTGCTCTTACAATGATAAACAGTCAAGTGTGGTATCATCTTTTTTCAACAATACTGTGCTTTATAACTGTTCTCTTGCCTTCTTGATACAGACTGGCATTTCCGTGCGAGATCAATTTATTGTGCCCACAAGACTCGTAGAATTAGCTTTCAGTGTGTCAGAGAGTGCTAAGGAGGTGAAAAAATTGTCACATGTGACATTTATTCCTTTTTTGAGGTAAGGTTGCATAAATTTTTTTTACAACAAAGCCACCAAGACGCTCATCACTCCACCTAGTATCATCCTTTCCTATATAAGGGATAGCATTCACAATATATTTTAAGTCTTTATCTACCGCCATCCAGTACTTTTGCCCGTATTTGTCCGGATTTGAGGCCATAAACTGCGTGAATCTGCAACGGCACTTTGAAGGAAAAAGCTGTTCGTTGATTGTTATATATGGACCCGGTATGTAGCTAGACTGCGCATTCGCAATGACCTCACTCCAGATTTCTGATACCAAAGCAAACTTGTCTTCTCTTAGTCGTTGTGATCTTGTGGATCTATTGTCAAATCTGAGATAACGCATTGTATCTCTGAATCCGTCACGAGCCGTTGTTGATTTCACAAAATTATTTCCCCACTTCACTGACCACTTGTGTCCAGTTCTAAGCTCTTAGCTCCAATAGCACCATGGACGTACAATATAGCTATAAAGGCTTCCAGTTCTTTAATTTTTATAGTCCATTCATCTGATCTCAGTACATGAGGTGCTTCAGTTTCTGTACATTTTAGAATATGTTTCAAAACTTTGTCCATTATCATTAGATGCTGTGCACTCTAACAGGTCTCACTCACATTTTGTTTTGCATGTGGATATGGTCCTGTCCTATCTTTGAAAACTTTCTGTTGTGAATATCTTCCAGCTGAACAGTCACCTAATACTCCAACTTTCCAGGTTGTTCCATCAGGTGCTACAATATCTCTACCTGAAGGAAACTGAAGTAGTCCAGAACCCTGGGCAGTTTGTTGTCCACACTGACCTTCAGGACATCCACTTCCTTGAGTTGACTTAGTCTCTGTGGCAGCTGTTCCTGTAATAGTAGTTATACATATTAGAACATGATTTAATATTGAATATATTGTGTAATATTAGAACAAAAAAACACCTTCATAAATGTAACATATAACTTGTAAAATTTCAACAGGAAACAATGTATAAACATAAGTGTTGCAATTCAAATTACTGTCTATGCAACATATACATAAACAAAAATCATTATAAAACACACACACAAAAAAGCATACCTATCTCATCAGCATACAGTAGAACCTTCTCAGGAGTAAGATCATCTTCTGATGTAGAATCCAGAACTATTGGCGATGGAAATTCTTCCTCAGATGGAGACTCCAGTGGTTCACCCTCAGATTCATTATCTAAAATCTCATTTAGAGCATTTATAATGTCCGTTATGTGCATAGAAATGTGGCCATGACATATTCGTAAGGTCAGACTTGTTTGAACCTGTCTTTCTCATCCCCTGCTGAAAACTGGAATATCAGCCAGAAGTGAAGTAAAAATGAGTTTCGCGATTATTGGCCGAAAACACTCTAACAATAGGCATGAAACTACATGAAAAATGCGATTGTTATAGCGACTGCACTGGGCGGGTCAGAATTGACCCATCCGCAGTTCTAGGTGAATCTTCATATTTCTCTTTCATGTTATCACCATAAAATGTGAAATGAAGTATAATCACTAATTACATTATTTCATAAAAGTCACAGAAATGTAACACTCTAGGAAATAATACAAAAGAGTGACAAACAAAAAAATTAAGTGGGTCACGAGTGACCCAGCCGTGGTTCTAGTGTTACGGCATTTCATATGCAATAGGACGAAATGGTTAGTACTGAAATAAGCTGAAAAATTTAGGATTAATTCTGTCTTGTATTTAAATAATTTTTCTTCATATAATCTCCTGAGACTTAAGTACTTTCTTTTATTTTTCCTCTCTTCTAATATCAGTTAAGAAGTGTGTGTGTGCATAAATATTTTTGTTTGCTTAAATATTCCTCAAACTACTCTGAAGTGCGTTTCAGAGGGTATTTTGGAAGGCACCATGTGTTAGGATTTCTCCTCATTGCAATTGCATATTGACTGAGTGAATAACGGATGATTAACTGCCTTTATGTATACAGTAAATATCCTAATTTGGTCTTCAGGGTTTCTAAGGGAGCTAAATGCATGAGGCTGAAGAATATTTCTAGATTCTTCACTAATACTGGTTCTTGTATTCTCATAAGGTGACTTTCGTGGGATAATTTGTATCTGTTTTCTCAGGATTATTGCTCCCATCAGTCAAGCAAACCTGTAACCATCCATGACATCCTTCTTCGTATACATTCAGTCAGTTGAACAAATGGTCTGATCCCTCACACTTTTAGCAATTATCTAAATTTGGCCACACAGATGAATTGGAGTCATCCACCTGTTATGGACCTCGTAAAACTGTTCCATTTTGAATTCCTGAAAATTATTATTGTCTTAGTTTACTGTACAATTATTTTGAATCATTGATAATATAGTAAAAGTATGACTTTTTTTCATTTTGTGAAATCCAGAGTTTTACCTTTCTATGCATCAAATCAAGTTACCAATCTTTGCCCCACTTTGAATTTTTTTCATATCTGATTGTTTCTTCTGCAAATTTTTCCTGACAATAATTCATTATTGGTAAGTATCATTTGTGAAAAGTCTGAGGTTGCTATTAGTACTGTTGGTCAGCACATTAACATAAAATAAGAATGAGTAGAGTTCCAGCACTGTCCTCTGGTCCAAGTCAGAAGCTATTCTTACTTGGGTTGATGAGTCTCCATCCAAAATTTCATACTTCATTTATCTAGTGCGTCACTTTATCAAATGATTGAATGTTCATACAGTTTTTTTCTTTTTTTAAACTCATGGTCCTGAGTTCAGCAGACATTATTGTGGAAGCGCCTTCCTTCCAACAGGCAGGTAATAAATTTCTTGGTTTCCCTTGTAGTGCTTGACCCAAGTTTGCTTGAACCAACAGTGCTGACCTATGGAATGCGGTGACACACACTTCCTATTTCCACATCTGTCAAAGGGTGTTAACTATCTCTCCCAACCAGTGTGAATGGTGTTGACAAAATGGAAATGGGGCGAGAAGATAGAGGCAAGTGAAAGAAGAGACTTTGTATACTGTCCAAACACTGTCTTTAGTTGCTCCAGCACTAGTAAAGGATGTAGTTTTTGCACATCTGCCTATTGTTTGACACTTTATTTCCATGGTAAAACGTCTTCTCCCATAACCCTACCAAATAGTATAGTGAGAGGAGCCCTCCTCTATTCTTATTACAGTGATTTGCAGAGTATATATGTAGACATATTGCAGTCTTTGTGATACTGATTTACACTCAAATTTTGTTGATTTAAATTTATTTAAGTGCTGAACTTTATTTTCTTTCAGGAAAGAAAATCTGATGGTGATAGAGATTCATCAGTCTCTCGTAGAAAGCGAAGACGAAGTGATAATGCAGGTAAGCTGTTTACATGCTACTGCAATGTCTCTGTTATGAGAATTTTGTGAAATGTGATCTTCCATACTCAGCAAATGGGAGGTGATTCTCCATTACATAAGTGGCACTTGTCACCCACTTGATAATTCATATTCCTATCCCAGGAAAAAGCAAACAAAAATGTTGTTCATGGTTCATGTTGGGAATTTCTCTTAGAGCTGTCTGCATTCCTGAAATCAGAGGTCATTAGAAGTGAAAATAAATATCTGTATTTTCTAGAATGTAAAAATTCTCTTTCATGTTTGGCATTTATTCATTACTTCATTCACCTCAAGCCACCTGTGTTAGACTATATATTTGCTGGTGGTTACTTGACACCATGCTGTTTGTGGATCTGCCCATCTAATAACATTATCTACACTCCACTTCTACACTCTGCAAACAACTATACAGTTCATGACAGGGGGTACACCTCACTGCCCGTTATTAGGGTTTCTTCCCCTGTTCCATTCGTGTATGGGGTGCAAGAAGAATGATTGTTTTAATGGCTCCACGCAAGCTGTAATTAATCTAACCACCTCCTCAGAATTCCTGTGGAATTGGTATATACGGGGTTGTAATATGTTCTGAGTGGCATAATTTGAATCCAGTTCCTAATACTTAGTAAGCAGGCTTTCTTGGAATAATTCATGTCCACCTTAAAGAGTGTGCTAGCTCATTTTATTAGCAGTTCTGTGACACTCTCCCATGGATCAAACCAACCTGTGACCATTAGTGCCACCCTTCTCTGTACGTGTTTAGTATCACCTGTTGGGTCCTATTTGATATGGGTCCCATACACTTCAGCAGTATTTTAGGATGGGTGATTTACAAGCAATCTTCTTTGTAGACTGACTGGATTTCCCTAGTATACTACCAATAAATTGAAGTCTGCGGCGAGCTTTACCCATGACAGAACTTCAACATATTTTTATGATAATATTGTATTACTAAGTTTTTCATTTCGTGAAGTGCACAGTTTTTAATTTCTCAACATTTAAAACAAGGTGCCATTCTTTGCACCAGTTTTAAATCTCATCAGGCTGTAACTAAACATTGATGTCACTTGTGTCACACTGTACTTCTTTACTCTGAGGTGACGAAAGTTGTGGGGTAGCGATAAGCACATATAAAAATGGCATTAGTATTGCATATGCAAGGCATAAAAGGCCAGTACATTGGTGGAGCTGTCATTTGTGCGAAGGTCATTCATGTGAAATGGTATCAGGCATGATTCTGGCAACATGATGGGAATTAAGACTTTGAACACGGGAGGGTAGTTAGAATTAGATGTATGGAGCACCCATTTCTGAAATTGTTAAGGAATTAAATAGCCAGCAAACTCGCACCAGGGGAGAACAGCATTCTTTTATTTGTTTTTTGTGAAGATGTGAAACCTATTGAAATTCATCAATGAATGAAGGTCCAGTAAGGGGCTGCATGTTTGTCACAGCAGCAAGTCTTTGAATGTAGTAGGAAGTTCACAAATGGTGTGACTTCAGTGGAAGATGCTCCTCGTCTAGGTCAGGCAGGTACAACGATTTGTGACTCCGCCGAACATTGCAGCAGTTGAAGCCATAGTGAAGTGACACTAAATGACAATGCAGCATGTTTACAGATTAATGGGTCAGCACACCACATTATGCATGATGTTCTCCAGTTTCACAAAGTGTCTGCAAGATGGGTCCCACGGCAGCTGACTCCTGAAATGAGGGAATGACATGTTGATACTTGTGAAGATCTTCTTGAGCCCTTTGAACAAGAAGGTGATGGCTTCCTTGCAAGAATCATTACTGGGGACAAAACCTGGGTTCACTTCCACCAATGGGAAACGAAGAAAGCCAGCAAGGAATGGTGCCATTCCTCATCACCAAGTGATTTCCATATGTTCGGACCACTCAAAGGCGCAATGGGAGGAAAGAAGTTCTGTTCTGATGAAGTGGTGCACCACGCAGCGCATGAATGGGTTGCGTGGACTACCAAAGAATTTTTTTCTAAATGAATTTATACACTTTGTAAGTGCTGGAGGACTTGCGATGAACGTGGGTGAGATTATATTGAAAAGTGATACAGCTTTGTACCATTTCTGCACAGTAAAAAATATTAAAAAAATATATAAGGTTTTCATTTGACTCACCCTCATACTTATTTTACTCATCTTTTCAGTGGTAAGCAGACAGTGATTCTTTCCAGATGAAAGGCAAGGCCTTTCATAAAAATCAGTCATATTGTATACCAGCTGTGCTGTAATTTCCATGTCATGTTTAACCTGAACTTGATCACCAAACAGCTGTTCAGAGACCATCTCAAATTGCCGCAAAGAGCAAAATTGACTACGCAGTTGCAGAATATGCTGCCAAGAAAGTGATACTCAGCTATTACCTCACTTCATAATCCATGGCATCTGAGTTCCCAAGCATTCTCGCCTCATCACTGCCCTCAGCTACTATATCAGATTCCCTGACATAAGTAGAGGGTTTTGCCTTGTCATTGCTTTCAGTCTCAGAATCCTCCATGTGTCAGTCTTCACTAGCTCCTGTCCCAGTCACATGTTCACCTCTGCCCCTGTCCTGTGCCTTGTCTTTCTCTCTCTTCACTTTCAATTCCTTTCCAACACAATACTTTTCTGTCCCGCACTTACTCCCATCACACTAAATTGCACATTACATGCAACATCTTCTTCTCTGCCAATGGCTGGGCCATGTACAGGCTGTTACATTTGAATTCAGACTGCAGGAAGCATTGTTCTTTCTGTGGGAGTTCATTTTTATGTTGCCTAATGTGGACATGCATTAATATCTCCCACAAATGCACAACTGTGATAAGAAAGGACTTCCAGTCTCTTTAAGAGTCACAGTTGCTATAATTAAAAAATTGCCTGATTCTAAGACTCATCTTGGAATCCATTCAAAGTAAAATTCTCAAACACAGTTCAAAATGAAGGTAATGCCATATAGTTTTTTGTGGTAGTTTTGTGCTATTTTAAGGACTTACATATATCATAATTTTCATCATGATTAACATTTGTTCCAAAAACACAATTTTAAATGGAATAAAAAGTGTTTTATATAATTCAGCATTGATTTAAAAACAATGTTAGTAAACTTTCTATGGTACCTTCAATGAAGGGTTATAGAGAAAATAAAAAGGAATTGAAATAGTGGCAAATGCTGTTGAGTGCACTATAGTGTATTACACAACCTCCATGAATCATGATGACACCATCATTGATAGACTGCTGTTCGTTTCACTGTGGGAGGATGCTGAGAAGTGGCACCTGAAGAAACGACCTTCTTTTTGTTCCCATGATCAATAACCAGATGGCATGAGAAGGAAAGAGGCTTTCCTTCTCATTCTGTCTGGTAAGCCTCCCATGACCTGGGGTTCAGGCTGACTTTTCTGAACTCTGCGTCTTTTCCTAAATCTCTCTCTAGTCCTTATCCTTCACAACACATCCTTCCCCTTGAACACTTCTGCCAGGAGGAGGAGCCACTGGATCCAAAAACTAGCAAAAATAATACCTTTATTGAAACTTCCTGGCAGATTAAAACTGTGCGCTGGATCAAGACTCAAACTCAGGACCTTTGCCTTTCACTGAAAAGTGTTCTACCATCTGAGCTATGCAAGCATGACTGACACCCCGTTCTCACAGCTTTACTTCTGCCAGTATCACGTCTCCAGTAAAGCTGTGAGGATGGGCTGGATTCCTGCCCTCCTCCCTCCCCTTTCCCCTACATGTTGCCTGGTTCTTTGTGCCATTTTGTTTCACCTTTCCATGTGTCTTCTTCCACTGGTGTTGTCACAGTCATACTGTGGTGTGGGGACTGGGATGGGTGGGCATCATCATGTCTAGCACCT
Source organism: Schistocerca serialis cubense (assembly GCF_023864345.2). Classification (NCBI taxonomy): domain Eukaryota; kingdom Metazoa; phylum Arthropoda; class Insecta; order Orthoptera; family Acrididae; genus Schistocerca; species Schistocerca serialis. The sequence continues at coordinate 10,307,523 of NW_026047573.1, forward strand.
TAGAGATTCCACCTGCTGTCACCTTCTACAACATCCCTCATGTTCTTCAATTTCCCTACCATCTCAGCATTTGTTTCATCTCTTTCTTTGCGTGTTTTCCTTTAGCATTTATTGCCCTGTGTCATTAGTGTTTTTTTTTTGTAACCCAAACAGACCTTCCCTGAGGTTGGATTCTAACAGCTTTTCCATTCTTCTGCTAAGAATTAGTGTTAGTATTTTGCAGCCATGAAATACTCTCACCTGTCAGTACCTGCTTTCTTTGAAAATGGAATCATTACACTCTTCTTGTAGTCTCAGGGTATTTCACCTGTCTTGTACACCTTGCTCATCAGATGGAATAGTTCTATTTTGTCAAGGCTGCTCTCCCAAGGCTATCAGTAATTCTGATTGGATGTTGTGTACTCCAGGGACCTTGGTTTGACCCGGGTCCTTCATTGCTCTGTCAAATTCCTCCTGCTGTATCATATCTCCCATCCCATCTTCTGTCTTCTGTTTTCATAAAGTTGCTTACAGCTTCACCTCCTATGTATAGACCCTCTATTATACTCCTTGCAGTATTACCTTCTTTATTTAGTAGTTTCTGTCTATCTCAGTTCTTGATATTCATACAGCTGCTAATGTTACCTCCAAAGACCTCTTAAATTTTCCTGTTGGCAGTGCTGATCTCTCACCTTGTGACATATGCTTCTAAGTCCTTAAATTTGAACTCTAGCCTTTCCTGCTTAGCAATTTTATACTGCCTGTCACTCCTTTGTAGATGTTTGTGTTCACTTTTATATGCTTCATTTGCTGCATTTTTATATTTCCTTTCTTTTATCAATTAAATTCTGTTCTCTTCTGTTGTCAAAAGATTTCTACTAAGCCTTGTCTTGTTACATAACTGATCTTCTGCTGCCTTCACCATTTCATAACCCATATTCATTTGGTCTGCTGCTGCAGGGATGGGCAATAACTTTGGCTTGGAGCCATTCTTATGTAGGCAGAGGTTAGCAGAGGGTCACACCTATTAAAATGATGGCATGCAGTAGTCCACTTTGCAGTTCAGGAAAGCTATAAATTGTTGCAAAAAATTCTGTCTTGGGAGGCCAGACAAAAACCACTGTTCTGTGTTCCTTTCCTCTGTCCTAGTGTGATTAAATTGCCTAATGCTCCGTCCATAACTTACAATGACCTCTGGCTCTTTCAGCTTATTCACATACCATCTCCATAATTTCCTACCTTTTTGCCATTTCTTCAGTTACAATCTGCGGTATATAATCAGTATATTCTGGTCAATCTGCATGTGCACCTTGATATATCTTAAAATCTGGACCCATAATTCAGTCTCTCTCTCAAAATTATATAATCAATCTGAAACCTGCTGGTGTCTGCAACTCTTCAGTGTCTGTAACCTTCTTTCATGATTCTTAAACCAAGTTTTAGTGATGATTAAATTGTGGTCTGTGCAGCAATGTACCAGGCAGCTTCCTCTTTGATTTCTTTCCCTAGTTCACATTTTCCTTCTATTTTTCCTCCTCTTTCTTTTCCTACTATTGTATTCCCATCCACCATCACAATTAAATTTCTGTATCACTTAACTGTCCAAATAAGTTCTTTTGTTTCACCACACATTTCTTCAATTGCTCCATCTGCAGAGCTAGTGGGATTGTAAGCTTCGGATACAGCAATGGGTTTTGGCTTCATGTATCTTGTCTACAATAATCTGTTAACAATGTTGTTCACAGTGGCTTGCTTGAATTGTTGTTTGTTGTTTTCTTATTCATTATTACATCTACTCCTACATTACTTTATTTGATTTATATTTCCAGCCCTGTATTCATCTGGCCAGAAGTCCTGTTCCTCTCGCCACTGAACTTCAATAATTCCCATTATATTCTAACTTTAAGCTATACATTTACTTTCTTAAATTTTCAGGCATCCCTCCCAGCTTAAGGACACAATTTACCATCCTCCAACATGTAGAGTATCAGTTGTGTTTCTCCTGACATTTTACAGAGCAGTCCCTACTTAGAAATCCACATGGGGGATCATTTACATGTGTGGGATGTTTTACTCAAGAAGATGCCATCGTTTAACTGTAGAGTAAAGTTGCATGGCCTAAGGACAAATTACGGCTGTAGTTTTCCCCTTGCATGAAGCTGTTCACTGTACCAGCACTGCAAGGCCATGTAAGTTGGTGTCACAAGGCCAGAGCAGTCACTTGCCCAGACTGTTGCACCTTCAAATATCAAAAAGGGTGCTGCACTCCCCTTCACCAACCACACTTTTGTCTAATCTCTGAGCAAATACTCCTTCGTGGTTGCATCTATGGTACGGCTGTCTGACACCACTGAGGCATGCAAAATCCCAAAGAAAATGTACTGGGCGACTCTTAGAATGGATCATGTTTGTCCCACACACACACACACACACACACACACACACACACACACACACACAAACACACAAACACACACTTATGTTCATTCAGGTGGACACAAGAAAGTCTTTTCATTTTGCCTGTCTGCAGCTCAACAAGTCATCTTTATGGTGGATAGCAATCCATCTTCTTCAGAATGTTGTTAATATTCCAACTTGGGTTTTCTGCTGTTCAATTGGTGCTATTTTATTCCATGATGAGACATACTTGGTTTGTCTTTTATTTGTCATATATTTGTGCCTAAATTTTGACAGTATCTCAAAACTGATCAGTTTTTTTCCCTGACGATCAGGAGCCCAACAACCAGCCAGAGAGGAGACTGGTGGTGAGAGAGGAGAGGAAGAAGAAAGAGAAGAATTAGGAGAAAAAGAAGCAGTAATGGTGAGTTTTGTCAGTAGCATATGGTTACCCCCACAATCCTTCCTGTTTTCCTTTCAGGGCACTCAGTTTTCATGTGCATGGAGCTCCAAGCGATGACAATAGACCTTCCTTTTGTGTGCTGATATCCATTTCTCTAACTATTTTTTTCATCTGAGACTAAATATCCCCCTGCAGAAGTGCATTATTTCTGGTAAGTCACAATTTGTGTCATCAATTAATTTCCTTTCTACATACACCACCCACCTTCTGAACTAATAGTGGTGTTCAATATGTGTTTTTGTACACTGGTAACTACAAACTACAGTCCCCGCCAAATGTATGCAGCACATTTACTGTGGAGCCAACGGAACCAATGACAATTAGAAGTTGCTGTCTTGGTGTGGCTCATTGTGCTACCTCCAAGTTATTAGCCAGCACTACCCCATTGTGACGTTTGCCTGCTTTATTTCTTCTTTGATAGTTCTTGGAGTCAAAGTATTGCGTTGTTATACTGGCTGAGAAATTGGGGATGGAAGTTCAACACTGAGTACTGTAAATGATGTAGCCTACAGTTGCACAGTTGCATTTCACACTGCACTGTTCACAACCCCCTAATATTACACAGTTAATATGTCCAGTTTGCTATTGGTTAACTTTTGATAAGCTTCATTAATAGTTTGCAGGCAGACATCAGCATACTGCTGCAATAGTTCACCACTGAACATCTATGAGCAGTAAAAACCCAACCACACAGTTCATGCAGAATAATATGGTATGTGTGACACTACTGAACAGACACTGTCATTATTTTAACACATGCCTATTTGTGTTGCACTAATTTCATGGTTAAGATGAAGCATTGTTGTTGATCTAACCAATATAAGTGTATCGTTTAAAAATCGGCCATGGTCTGATTGTCTCGGGACTAAAAATCAGGTCTTTATATATCCACACAATAATAGATACTATAAGTATACTTAGTTTGATGTTTGTTACAGAAATGACAATTAAAACCTAACTCATTCAATTAACTGAATGTGTTCAAAAATTCCACCTTTTTTAACAATTTCTTCTACCAGAAAGGTCAGGCCAAATTATTTTTTAAATAATGAAATTAACAGAAATAATTATCGAAACAATACTTTTGGCAAACCTGGTAATTGCTTGGGAATCAATTAAGGGCTGGCTTTGCTAATATGTTATCGAATGATGACTGAGACACATCAGTATACCAGGAATGAGTTCACTGACCAACTTACTGAGGAATTGGGTAAGAGTGAATTAATAGATGTCAGAATAGTTGGTACTGACTTAAGAAACAAGGAAGCTTGTAATTCTGAAGGCTTGGGATAGGGATTGCTAAACTTCTACTGCCCTTAATAGTTTGAGAATGGATGCAAAAACCACTACTAACCTTTGTGGAAAATATGTTATCACTTTATGCAGATTGGAATGTCCACACTGGGTTCGCTCTTGATTTTATCTTACAGTGAGAGAACACTCCTCACACTGGCTCATACATTCACAAGTTATTCTATTGTGTCTGACCCAAGGAGAGACACCACAATAGGTCCTTGTGGGTTCTCTGTCTGGAACTTCCCTACACAGCAGACACTCACAAACAGTATCCCAGTTTCATAAAAAATTAACTTTTGTTTAAGGAAAAATAAATCAAGAGAGCATGTTAAATATCAGGATATTTGTACCTACATGATATTAGTCAATTAATGAATTACAGTAATTTTATTGTGCATGTTGTTACCTGAAGCAAATCTGAACAAGTCTCATGTAGGGATTTTGTACTGTTTGATGTTCAGTGGTAGATTTGACCACTGTTTTCTTCCAAGATCTCAATTCCAGCTGTCCTCAGGCAGAGTGTCAGTCAACCTGTTGCCCACTCTCTATGGATCATGATTTCTCAGTCAGCATGTGAGCCCCATAGCCTTTGATTTGGGCACCACCTGAAACAGTATCCTCAACAAGAGAGTTCTTCAAATAATCATTATTTCTTCTGTTGTAAGAAGGAAGTAACCCTGGCAAAGTTTTCCAGTTTTGTGGTAATTCTTCTTGTCTATTCTTCATTAATATAGAATGCCAAAGGAAAATGTTGCACCTCAGAAGAATGTTGTTATTGCCAAGTTACTACTGTTTGTAATATTCCACAGATGCTGCCAATGCTCAGTTGTTTTAAATTGCATTTTCACTGTATTTACTTGTACTTCCATCAATGAAATCTGTGTATACACACTCAGCAATACTTCCATGAATGGCACTATCTACTAAAAGAAGTCCTTTGGTCAATATTTATCACATTAGAAACTTTTATCTCAGATGGACATTATCTTTTACACTTGAAAATACTGGAAAATTACTTTTTAACAAATTAACCATGTACTGGTAACTAAGTTTTCACTCAACTACAGTTATCATTGTCCAGTCCCCAAAACTGTTTCAGCTTAACTTCAGTTATTCTTTCATATTAAATGTTTTTTGAACACGAAAATTCTGATACTAATACTGCTGATTTTGAGGTGACAGGTAATGTACAGTAAGAGAGAAAAAATGCAACAGTAATGGCAGGTTGCCCAGTTATGTTCAGAGATTTCTTTTAAATCACTGATTTTGTTTGTTGTGACCCATGAAGCAGTGTGTAAAACAGTCAAGAAGGCCAGTGGAGAAATGGCAGGTAAGCAGCTGTTAGTATATCACTTGGCAATGAATTGACATTGCTTATTTCCCTTATGATGGTTGTAGAGGTATTACAGGCAAAGTTTAAACAGATTGCTAGGTGTGCTCTGGAGAAATAGGTGCCTATAAAGTGAATTAAGGTTGGGAAAGACCTACTGGGCTTTAATACCGAAATCAGGAAAATACTGAAGCAAAGATTAGTCGAAAGATTCATGCGTCTATGAAAAGATGTGTGTGAAGCGTGCAACTACTACCACAGTCACATTGTAGCAAAAAAGATGTCAGGGGATCTGAGAATATACTGGTTCTATGTAAAATCAGTGTCTAGGGTTAAAGCTTCTTTGCAGTCATTCATTGACTAGTTCGGTGTGGCAGTTTAAGATAGCAAAATAAAAGCTGAAATCTTGAATTTTGTGTTGAAGAAAGCATTCATGCGGGAGAAATTGTACAAACACACCATTGCTTGATCATCACACAATGTCCCATATGGATAACATAGTGGTAAGCATCCCAAGTGTAGAGAAACAACTGAAAGGGTTGAAAACAGAGAAGTCATCAGGTCGAGGTTGAATCCCAATTTGGTTTTACAAAGAGTATATTATGGAATTGGCACTTTGCTTAGCTTAGCTTAGCTTTGATTTGTCATGAATTTTTCGCTTAGTTCAAAGTCCCAAGTGACTGGCAAACAGCACAGGTGACTCTTGTATATATACAGGGTGAAAGAATGGATCCACGAAATCACAGACCAATATCCTTATCAGTTTGATGCAGAATTCATGAACACATTCTCAATTCAAATATCATGAACTTTCTTGAGACTGAGAAGCTTATGTCCACAAATCAGCATGATATTTAGAAAGCATTGCTCCTTTTAAATGTCACAGTATATTGTGTGAGAAAAGGGAACATGAACTATGGATGATGAAGGCCAGCAAACAGTTGACAAATTAATATTGTTCTTCTTAAAAATTTATGCTTTTAATTTCAACTCCCATTATTTACAGATGTAGCTCATGGAAGATACTTAATATAACAATGAACACAATTCATTTGTAAGGTTTGACACAAAAATGCTTTGTGTGTTAACAGTGGAAACATTTTGACTCTGTAATTCAGTGTTGTAACATTATGACTGATCTGGATATCCACTCAAAATTCACATTGTGGCACTGCACTACTGACAGTGCCAGTATCATCAAACTCGTTTTATCTTCAAAGAATTGATATCATCTTCAATGATACTAAGCTCAAGTACCACTGATCCAGTCATAAGTGTTTCCTCCCTCACTGCACAAATTTATCTCTGATGATGCTAGAAAGTCAAAGTGTGTAACATCACAACTGTTGGATGATGTGGTTGTTTGTTGTTGTGGTCTTCAGTCATGAGACTGGTTTGATGCAGCTCTCCATGCTACTCTGTCCTGTGCAAGCTGCTTCATCTCCCAGTACATACTCCAGCAGTCTACATCCTTCTGAATCTGCTTAGTGTATTCATCTCTTGGTCTCCCTCTACGATTTTTACCCTCCATGCTGCCCTCCAATACTAAATTTGTGATGCCTTGATGCCTCAGAACATGTCCTACCAACCGATCCCTTCTTCTAGTAAAGTTGTGCCACAAGCTCCTCTTCTCCCCAATTCTATTCAATACCTCCTCATTAGTTATGTGATCTATCCATCTAATCTTCAGCATTCTTCTGTAGCACCACATTTCGAAAGCTTCTATTCTCTTCTTGTCCAAACTATTTACCGTCCATGTTTCACTTCCATACATGGCTACACTCCACATAAATACTTTCACAAACGACTTGCTGACACTTAAATCTATACTCGATGTTAACAAATTTCTCTTCTTCAGAAACGCTTTCCTTGCCATTGTCAGTCTACATTTTATATCCTCTCTAGTTCGACCATCATCAGTTATTTTGCTCCCCAAATAGCAAAACTCCTTTACTACTTTAAGTGTCTCATTTCCTAATCTAATTCCCTCAGCATCACCCGATTTAATTCGACTACATTCCATTATCCTCGATTTGCTTTTGTTGATGTTCATGTTATACCCTCCTTTCATGACACTGTCCATTCCGTTCAACTGCTCTTCCAAGTCTTTTGCTGTCTCTGACAGAATTACAATGTCATCATCGAACCTCATAGTTTTTATTTCTTCTCCACAGATTTTAATACCTACTTTTTCTTTTTTTTACTGCTTGATCAATACATAGATTTAATAACATTGGGGAGAGGCTACAACCCTGTCTCACTCCCTTCCCAACCACTGCTTCCAGTACGTGCATCTCAACTCTCATAACTGCCATGTGGTTTCTGTACAAATTGTAAATAGCCTTTTGCTCCCTGTACTTTACCCGTGCCACCTTTAGAATCTAATAACACATATCTAATAACAATATTGTTACCAATAGAGAGGGGCTAAGTAATATTTTTAATGATTACTTCATACACATTGCAGAATCTGACTTCTGTACTACAGATAATGTAAAAGTTGGAAATCACACTGAGGTGAGGCCCACAAGAAAGAGACCATGGCACGTACATCCCGAAGGTAGGCCGAGCTCGCTCAACTTGGCACACAAACTGCATTTATATACCTATTAACTAGTAACTAGACGTGTATGTACAAACAAGAATTGCATCTTCTACTGGAAGTAACTACTATGAAGTCTTACTGTTACTAGTCCTACAATGATTGTAAGTCCACAAGGTTACTGATAATTTGTTATGGCTGTAATGTGATATAATAAAATTAAAATCATTCCTAAATTATTATCTGTTGCATAAGGCTCTACATCTTGCATGAAATGAGGACTGTTAATCAGATGAGACTAAATGCTATAAATGCTGTTTATGATGAGAATTGATCTTCAATTTCACTGTATGACGAGTAATAAGTGAGACCTCATAATAGCAGATTCCAGTAGAAGATGCAATTCTCGTTAGTACACATACACCCAGTTGAGAGCTAACAGGTCTAAAAATACAGTTTGTCTGCTGAGTTAAGTGAGTGAGGGCACTCAGGCCTACATTAGTGATTTCTGTGCCGCGGCCTGTCTTTCTCATGGGCCTCGACTGAGGTCAACTCAAACTTAGTTCTCTTTGCTGATGATACAAGTATAGTAATCACACTTGACAAAGAAGAATTGACTGATGAAATTGTCAATAATGTCTTTCAGAAAATTACTAAGTGTTTCCTTGTAAACGGATTCTCACTGAATTTTGATAAGACACAGTACATACAGTTCCGTACAGTAAATGGTATGATGCCATTAATAAATATAGACCTTAATCAGAAGCATATAGCTAAGGTAGACTATTCAAAATTTTTAGGTGTGTCCATTTATGAGAGATTAAATTGGAAGAAACACATTGATGATCTGCTGAAACGTTTGAGTTCAGCTACTTGTGCAATAAGGGTCATTTCAAATTTTGGTGATAAACATCTTAGTAAATTAGCTTACTGCTGCTATTTTCACTTATTGCTTGCATATGGCATCATATTTTGGGGTCATTCATCACTGAGGAATAAGGTATTTATTGCACAAAAGCATGTAATCAGAATAATAGCTGGAGTCCACCCAAGATCATCCTGCAGACGTTATTTAAGGATCTAGGGATATTCACAGTTGCTTCTCAGTATATATACTCTTATGAAATTTGTTATTAACAACCAAACACAATTCAAAAGTAATAGCAGTGTGCATAACTACAATACTAGGAGAAAGGATGAACTTCACTATTCAAGATTAAATCTAACTTTGGCACAGAAAGGGGTGAATTATACTGCCACTAAAGTCTTTGGTCACTTATCAAATAGTATCAAAAGTATGACAGATGACCAACAAGTATTTAAGAAGAAATTAAAAGAATTTCTGAAACACAACTCCTTCTACTTCATAGAGGAATTTTTAGATATAAATTAAAAAAAAAAGAAAAAAAAACAAATAAAAAAATTAAAAAAATATATAAGTTGTTATATTAACTTAATTATTTCATGTATTGGAAAATCATTACGAAATATTGTATTCATGATTCATGGAACTAGTATTAATCTAATCTAAACCTGATCAACTCCCTGAACTTTAATTCAAGCACACTTTGCAGCTCATCAGAGAATGTAAAAACATAAAATCTGCTGGCTGGGATGAAATTTCTCCATTTTTACTTATGCAGTGCCAATATAATCTAGCATATCATTTGATGGCTCTAGTTGTGAGGAGTGGTCTGTGATAGACTAAAATCATCCACCATTAAACCTCCCTACAGAAAAGGTGATAAACAGTTAGTGGAAAATTAGACCACTCACTTCAACTTCTGTTTTTAGCAAGTCAATCAACAAAATCAGTCTGAAATGTGTTAGAGTAGTATAATATGCACAAACTCCTGAGAGATTTTCAGCAGGGCTTTGCAAATGGTTGCAGGACCATGACAGCAGCACTAAAATTTATGCTGAAATTTCTTGAGAAAATCATTGAAGGCATGCAAGGAGCTTGGGTTTCCTTAGATCTATCACAGACTTTTGATAGGGTTGATAAAGAGGTACTCTGGTCAAAACTGGCCAGAGATGGCATCAGTGGAAAAATTTTGCACCTAAATACGTCATATTAGAAAACAGAAGACAGTGTACCAAAATCCCACACTATAATGGAGAAACATTAAAAAGCTACACATCAAGGGCCAGGAATATTAAATTCTGTGATCATGAGGGATTGATAATTGATGCCCTCCTTTGTGTAAGATATGCCAGTGAGTTCCCAAATAAATTCAAAACTGGTATCTTCATTACAATGTATGCAGATGACGGTTCAGAATTTATTGGGGAAATTGTGTGTTTAATCTTGTCATGAAGGTAAAAAATTTTATAGATATGGCAAAGACAGAGTTAGGAAATAAAATTATAAGTCAATTTACAAAAAAGAAGTATAATTTCCTTCAATGTTGGGTACTTGCAAAATTGTACCAATTGTCAAGATATAATGTGTTAGGGAAAATCTGCAGTGAGTGTAAGTTTGTAGGTATATGTGTAGACAGAAAACGGTTATGGACACAAGAAGTTGGCAATGTGTGTTTGTTAGACTAATATCCAGCTTACATGTTTCAAGAAGAATAACTCCATATGTCAACACCCAACAATGAGGGTAGGCCTAATGCATTTCAGTTTAATGCAGCCCTTTCTTCCAAATGCTTCAGTATTATTGGTTGGGGCTTCAATACCTCATTTGGGCAGAGTTTTTAAGCTGCAGAAATGAGCTTTGAGAATGTTAGGTAAGAAAGATGAAAGAACATTTTTCAGGGAATTAATAGATTTTAAAATACTGTCTGTCTGTTCTATGTATGTATTTGAAGCAATAGTACTGGCTGTAGAAGACAAGAAATATACATGTCATAAAACAGAAATTCATGAACAAAACTCTGTACGAGTAGAATATTACCATGTGGCAGACAAAGACTGAAAAAGAATTGCAAATGGTCCATACACTAAAGGAGCAAAATATTTCAATGCCCATCTGTTAACTACTCAAAAATTCTAAATGCATTGAAAATCATAGCTCACTGAGCAATGCTACTAGAGCCTACCATAGAGACTAAAATTTAATATATTATTATGTAAAATAATTTAGTGTATACTTCAGTACCTTTTATAACATAGATTGTATTCTGCTGTGTTTGTTGTACTACCAAATGCAATGCATGTGATCATATGTTTCACACAAATAAATTACAAATTTTCCAGCAATGGAACATCAGCTGTATTAAAATGTACTACATTTTTTCCCAAGCATATCAGTTTTATCTTCAACATCCACTGGTGCATCATCAAAGTTTTCAAAACCGCATCTCTTATCTTGCTACTGTGTCATCACTGAAATTATTTTCTACTGAGACATGATGATGAACTGATATACCTCATCTTACTTCATTTGAGAAAGTCAGAAGGATATTCGATGTCCCTTGCCCAACACTAACTCTGCCATCCATAAATGATACTTTTATCTTTAGTTTCGCTTACTGTGACACACAACAGTTCCCACATTATATACATTATGAATCACTTTGTCCCAAGAGGATTTAAACTTCTCCAAAGTTACAGTTTTCATTGTGTTGACATTGTCTGTGGTATGTAATTCTTCACTGTGTCCACATAATATTTGACTTTGTATGAAGATTGAACTTCAGATGTTTCAGTATGGTGAATGATTTTGTGTTTGTTAGTAATTTCTCCAAATTGCACGCAGAAACTCAATACCCTCAGATTTTTCAGCAGCACTACCTGGAGCCCCAACTGCACATCTTTCCTACAATTTTGCAGAGCTTTGGTTTTATCCCACCTGATCTATGGATGTGTTGCTTGTGAGTCAATACCACATCAATACTGAGTTTGTTAGACCCTATCCACTTCAATGGTGTGCAGTTGGCAGCTGGTGCTTTCTGTGAAGAGTCCCACACACAAAATACTGCTGGAAGTTGGAATCCCACTATTAAGGGTCAAGTGCCAGCAACTCTTAGTGAAGAATTCAATCTAAATTTGCCACATGCCTAAACATCTATGTTAGTCAACTCTGTTTCACAACTACCTGTTCATACTCATTCTGAACCCTCCAAAAATGGTTAGACTAGTTTAGATACGATTGGTAACAGTATGTGCGGACCGGGCCCCACTTGTCTGTGTACATAATTCCTTCTCAGCATCTCCTGCGATATGCCTCCAGCCTTATGATTCAAGTGGATCTCTTCTGTGGCCATAAGAAAAATGCAGATCCACCACCCTCAGGTAACTAGTGTTCAGTTCCCCACAACTATCCTAATTTGACGAGCATGTACATGGACAGACTGAAAGTTAATGGCAGGTTTGGTTGTGCTTTTTCATATGCAGAATGTATTTTCTGCCTCACGCATACAGTGTACACACTGGAGAGTTGGTCATGGCCAGGCTCTGCAGTTTATTGAAAAAATCACCACAAAGGACAACTGGTTTGTAGGGACTACGTGAACTGCTTACATAGGACATATCACCCCATGTACATTTCAGAAGTGAACATCCAAGGCTTAGTAGATGACCTACACAGCTACAGAGTACTAACATTCATCTGGAGCCAGGGCAATGTGAGTTTTCTGTGAAATGAACTGACAAATCGGCTAAAGAGGCAACCGCAAGAGGCAAGCTTGAATATGTGTACTGGAGAGAGAGACCTAAGATCTCAGCTGCAACATAACATTTTGAAAGCCTAGGATACGAATGGCAGGCTACAACAACCCTCAGCAAGCTGAGAATAACTGAAGGGACCACTGTGGTAGGGGATATGTCACTCCTGGCCACTCAGAAAGGTGCAATTTTACTGTTGACTGCATAGTGACCTCTACACAGTTTCCCACAGGTTCCTTATTAATAGAGGACACCCCTTGGTGCAGCTGTGCTGATCATCTTATTCCAACTCATATTTCTGTAGAATCTGCCCTGCTAGTTGATGTGAGATGAGCCATCAACTTGTCTACCACACTACCCCAAATACGTGGGATGATGAGATAGTAGCTAAGCCAGCCATACATTTTCTGAAGAAAGGTGGATTTTACAGTACACACTTTACATATGATGTATATTGTAGACACATTTTAAATTTTCGTTATTTAATTATTTCCTTGTTGTGGGTGCCAGTGTACCCCCTAGTTCTCTGGTTGCCTCAGTCCAGTTATGCCCTGCTCACCATAGTGATTTGCCTGGACAAAATGTGAAGAAGCCTTAAAATTGTACAGAGAAACTGCTCTAGCAGCTTCCGTATTACATGCTTGAATGTACCAACAATAGAGAATTCATCCATTGATGGTAGCTCTGTTGAGCTTCACTCTTACACATTAACTTTAAGCCCTCAGTTTTGATGTCATGTTTCCCTTTCTATATTCTGCAAACCACTATGAGGTGCATGGCAGAGGGTACACCCCATTTTACCCATTATTAAGGTATCTTCCTGTTCCATCCATGTATGGAATGTGAGAAGAAAGATTGTGTGAGTGCCTCTGAGCATGTGATAATTATTGTCATCTTATCCTCACAATCCCTGTTTGAACAGTACATAGATGTTAGTAGTATATTCCTAGAGTAACCATTTAAAGCTGGTTCTCGCAACTTTGTTAATAGTCTATCTCAGGGTAGTTTGTCTGTCTTAAAAAGTTTGCCATTTCAGTTCCTTCAGTATCTCTGACACTCCCTCATGAATTAAACAAACCTGTGACCATTTATGCTGCCATTCTCTGTATACTTTCAATATCCCCTGTTAGTCCCATCTGGTATAAGTCACACACACTTGAACAGTATTCTTGAATTGATTGCACGAGTGATTTGTAAGCAGTATGTTTTGTAGAGTGATTGCACATCTCCAGTATTCTACCAATAAACTGAAGTCTACCACCTACTTCACCCTCTGATCATTCCATTTCATACCCCAACAAAGTGTTACATGCAGGTATTTGTATAAGTTGGCTGATTCTAGTTGTGACTCATTGATATTGTCATCCAAGATTACCATGTTTTCTCGTTTTGTAAAGTGCAAAATTGTACATTTGTGAACATTTAGAGCAAGTTGTCAATCTCTGCACCATGTTGAAAACTTGTCAGGATCTGACTGAATGTTTCTGCAGCTTCTCTCAGATAGTGCTTCATTATAGATAACTGCATCTTATGGAAAAAGCCGGGTTTTACTATTAATGTTGTCTGTGAGGTCATTAATTTACAGCAAGAACAGCCAGGGTCCCAACACACTACCCTGGGGCACACACCAAGTTACTTCTACATCTGATGATGAGTCTCCACCCAAGGTAACATGCCGTGCCATTCCTACCAAAAAGTCCTCAATACAGTCACAAATTTCACTTTGTACCCCATATGATCATACTTTTGACAATAAACATAGGTGAATCAAATGCTTCTTGAAAATCAAGAAACATGGCATCTAAATGATTGACTTGATCCAAAGCTTTCAGTACGGCATGTGAGCAAAGTGTGAGTTGGTTTACACATGATCAGTGTTTTCAAAAACCGAGCTGGTTGGCATCGAGGAGGTCTTTCTGTTCAAGGTACATTATCATGTTTGAGGTCAGAGTATGTTCTAAGAGTCTACATCAAATTAACATCAAGGATGTTGGATGGTAGTTCTGTGGGTCACGTCTACTACCCTTCTCATAGACAGGTGTGACCTGTGCCATTCTCCAATTAGTGGGCATGGTTTTTTGCTCGGGGCCGATATGGTAGTGTAGTGAGAATAGGGGCTAACTCAGCTGCAAATTCAGTATAGAATATGATGGGGATTCTGTGCTGTCACCATCAGACACCACACTTGCTAGGTGGTAGCCTTTAAATCGGCCGCGGTCCGTTAGTATACGTCGGACCCGTGTGTCGCCACTGTCAGTGATTGCAGACCAAGCGCCGCCACACGGCAGGTCTAGAGACTTCTGAGCACTCGACCCAGTTGTACAGACGACTTTGCTAGTGATGCTATACTGACAAACTATGCTCTCATTTGCCGAGACGATAGTTAGCATAGCCTTCAGCTACGTCATTTGCTACGACCTAGCAAGGCGCCTTTACCAGTTTATTTTGAGATTGTAATTAATGTATCAACAAGAGTGATGTTATCCAATTATGGATTGAAGTTAAGTATTCCCGCAACTACATTCTTTTCTTACTAGACTCAACTACTTTACCTTGTTCCAGACCTCACGCCAGTCTGCGTGAGCTTAAACGCGTGCATTTCGGCCTCCTCTAGCAACACGGTGTTGGCTCTTCTGCCAACACATCAGATTCCATCAGGCTTGAAGTACTGTTCATTTAATTCACCTTTTCAATGGTACAAGGACTAAATTGGGGCAATTCTCCTGGGTTTTGAAAATGGAGTTAAGCATTTCAGCTTTTGCTTTGCTACCATGAGTTTCAGATCCCGTCTCATTCTCTAGGGAATGGACCTGAACTTCAGTGCCACTTACAGCCTTTACATATGAGCAGAATTACTTTGGATTTTTTAAATGTCATTTGACAATATGATGCTATGGTGGTCATTGAAGGTAATATGCATTGCTCTCTTGACAGCCAAACATGTTCATTCAGCATATCTCTGTCTATACTCCAGTGTTTTGTTTTACACCTATTCTGCAGCAGTCTGTTTCTTTAGAAGTTTCTTTACAGTGGCTGCATACCATGGAGAGTCCTCCCACTATGAACTGTTCTACTATGTAAATATCTATACAGTGCATGGTCAACTATTATTTTGAACTTGTGCCATAGTTCCTCTAGATGCTCCTGACCTGTGCTGAAAGCTTAAAGTTCCTCCTGAGATATGACACTACTGATGTTTTTTTTCTAATTTACTCAACATACCTTTCTGCTCGTTGTAGTTGTCCTTTGTACTTTGGAAATCATTGTTGATACAACCACATCAGTTCACTGACACAACTTTCTTTGTCAACATCCTCAAAGAGATCAGGTCTGTCTGTTGTCAGCAGATGCAATGTATTTCCATCATGAGTAGGGTTCTGAACTATCTGTTCTAGGTAGTTTTCAGAGAAGGCATTTAGTGAAGTTTTGCAGTATGTCTTATCATGCCCACCATTAACGAAATTGTAATTTTTCCAGATAATAATTGGACCATTAAAGTCTCCACCAATGATTACAGTGTGATTAGGGAACTTGCATACAAGTGAATTGAGGTATTCTGTGGAGTTTTCAGTTGCACCAGCAGATAAGTCTGGTGGGTGATAGAAAGATCCAATTATCATTTTATGCCCATCGCTGATACTGAGCGTTGCCCAAACAATCCCACATGCAACTTCAGTGTTTGTCTTGGTGGATTTGATTTTTTTTGTCTGTTGTGACATATACACCTCCTCCTCCTCCTCCTCCTCCTGGGGCTCAACATTTGGTTGTTGGGAACAAACTTGACAGTCCTGAGTTCCTGAGCTGGGGACTGGTGAGTGCCATCAGTCCTCTGCTACTGTAAGTTCTAGGCATGCTTCAGTGACAACCCTGCGTTGCAGCTCTGGAATGTTGTGTGTTTTGGAGAATGGGGGCCTTGGCTTCACCACCTGGACTGCCAGCAAGGTACACACCTGTATAAAAAAAAACCCTTAACCTCATGGTGTGCTATGTGCTGGTGAGGTGAATGACTGTTGAGGAACACAGTATCAAATGGGCAACCTACGGGGCACCTGGTGCCCTGTAGTTGTATAAGGCTTTCTCAGGCATGCAGGGCTCTGCCTGGCTTGATGGTTGTTTCTCTAGCATCTGCTGGGATCCCTATGGAACAGGTGTACCATCAGATAGTACCTACGCCCACTCATCAAAGAGAGCTTGGTTGGCCAGTCCTCCCAAAAAGAAGTCTCAGAATCATAGTAACAGGGATTTAGTGTGCGCTAACACTTTCATTGTTATCAGGAGAACAGGAGGAACCATGGAGAAGGCCTTCCCTTTCTATATTCTCAAGGCGTGGAAAGGTATTGCTTGGTCCCAAAAAAGAGTCAAATAACTATGTAATGGAACACTTCTAGTTGAAACTGCTAATTCAACCCAGGTATCTAAGCTTCCGGGATCTAAGGCCTTGGATGAATACACACTAGAGGCCTTAACTTCAGTGAGGGTGTTGTTACTAGCTCCAATATGCTATATCTGTCTCGAGGTTAGGGACTCACACCTAGTGATACGTGGCTGGACCACGGGGCCCCAAGCTGAGTCCTGGCATTGCTTCCACTTACTTATGCCAGGCTTCTCACTTTTATCTTTCCTATGTGGCCACCCTCGGCCATCTCTTGTTCTTTTCAGACCCTGATGCTATTAGGTTTCAAGGGCTAGGGGTCTTTCATTTTCCAACCTGTACTTCTCATGCAGCGTCTGACCCAGAGCGGGCAGCTGCAAAAGGCATCTGTATCCCATGTTAGGGGCAGCCTCCAGAACTGCGGAAGGCAACGGAATACCACCGCAGATTATCTTCCCTGCATAATGCAGTTTCCATTTTATGCACAAAAAATGGCTTCCTCTCATGTTAAATCAGTGTCTGGAGGTAAAATAGTCCCCCATTCGGATCTCCGGGAGGGACAACTTGAAAGGATGCAAAAAATCAAAACGAGAATTGGTACCTGGAATTTCAGAACTCTGCTACAAGCAGGAAAACTAGAAAACCTTAAAAGAGAGATGAAAAAGAATCATATGGACCTCGTAGGAGTTGCTGAGGTAAGATGGAATGGACATGGAGAGTTGCAGTCAGATGAATATGTATTCTACTACTCAGGAGGAGAAGTAAAAGGAATTAATGGAGTAGGAATGATTATGACAAAGGAATTGGCTAAATGTGTGGAATATGTAGACTATGCAAATGACCGGGTTATTGGTGTAAGGCTGAAAGGAGCACAAAAAGATTTACTGATTGTCCAGGTGAATATGCCAACTTCAGAACATGATTACCAAATTGTAGAGGAAACGTACAATGTAATAGAGAGAATAATGAACGAAAATAAAAAACGCTGCAAAATAGTATTGGGAGACTGGAACGCCATTGTGGGAGAAGGGAAAGAGGGAAACATAGTAGGCAGTCATGGTTTTGCAAAGAGAAATGACAGAGGTGAATGGTTAATTGACTTCTGCAGGGAAAGGCAGCCGATAGCGACAAACACATGGTTCAAGAACCATAAGAGGAGGCTCTACACTTGGAAATCACCAGGGGATAAATATAGAAGCCAAATCGATTTTATACTGGTAGAAGAAAGATACAGGAATGGAATCAACAAGGTGCACACATTACCAGGTGCAGATATTAATAGTGACCACAACTTACTTATGGCAGAAATAGAAATAAGAATGAAAAAACTGAAAAAGGTGACAATGGTGAAGAAGTGGGATTTAGAGAAGATAAGGTCAAACAAAGAACAAATTACAGAAATGCTGTCTCGGGACTTTCTAAACACATTATGAGACAAAGAAGCACCTGATAATGCCAATGAGTACTGGAATATGCTGAAAGAAGGAATCATTAAAGCAGGGCAGCAATATATAGGATATGTAAAAGGGAAAAAAAAAACCATGGGTCACACAAGAAATGATTTCCAAGATGGAGGAGAGAAGAAAATTGAAAAACAAGAACACTGAAGATGCAGGAAAGATATACCGGAGGTTAAATAATGAACTGCGAAGAGAAACAGAGCAGGCTAGGAAAAAATGGCTAAAAGAGGAATGTGATGAAATTGAAGAACTAGACAGGAAGGGAAGATATGACTTACTATACAACAGAGTAAAGACTATGACATGGGAAAAAAACAGAGCAGGAAGTGCTACTATGGAAATTTTGAGTCAAGACGAAGAGGTAGTGTACAAAGATCATGACGATGTCCTCCAGAGATGGGAAGAATATATAAAAGAGCTATATGACACAAATAGCAAACCAGAAACTCTGGAACTGGAATCACACAACAGTGTAAGTGATGAAGAGAAAGGACTGACCATCATAATGGAAGAAGTAAAGTCTGCCATTGCTGCAATGAAAAATGGGAAAGCAGTAGGTACAGATACAATACTGGGAGAAATACTAAAATGTTTGAACCACAATGGAATAAGAGAAATATTGAGGTTATGTAATAAAATATGACAGTGGTGAATGGCCTGAGGACTTTTTGACAACAGTAATGATTCCATTACTGAAAAAACAAGGAACCAAGAAATGCAGTGAGCACAGGCCAATCAGCCTCATTTCACATGCAGTCAAAGTGATGTTAAGAATAATTAATAAAAGACATGAAAAAGTAATAGAGGAGAATCTCGGCGAGGAGCAGTTTGGCTTTAGATGGAATACGGGCACCAGAGATGCAATAGGGCTCCTACGAAATTTGGGAGAAAGGTTTATTGAAAAAGGAAGAGACCTATATATGTGTTTCATCGATTTAGAAAAGGCATTTGACAATGTGGTTTGGGACAAGCTGTCGACTATTATGAGGGAAAAGAGAGTGGAATGGAAAACCAGAAGACTTATAAACTCATTGTACCTTAATCAAAAAGTTTCAGTTAAAGTGAGAGGAGAAAGTACTAACTGGATCAGACTAGGTAAAGGAGTAAGACAAGTATGCTGTTTATCACCTACTCTTTTCAACCTGTACTCGGAAAATATGATTGACCAATGCTCATTAGATGACAAAGGAGTAGAAATTGGAGGAAGAAGAGTAGGGTGCTTGAGATTTGCTGATGACATGGTCCTTCTAGACACAGGGGAAAAAGAATTACAGGATTTGGTGGACACCATTGCAACTAACGGAAAAAAATATGGAATGAAAATTAACACAAATAAAACAAAAGTATTGGCAATAGGAGGAAATAAAGAAATAATAATTGTGCTGAATTGAGAAACACTAGAACAGGTGCAAAATTTTAAGTATCTTGGAAGCAGGATAGACACCGACTGGAAGTGCACCACAGAAATTAAAACAAGGATAGCAATGGCAAAACAGGCGTTTTATAAGAAAAGGAGAATCTTCTGCAGCGGTCTGGACAGAGAACTCAGAAAGAGACTCATAAAATGTCTCGTGTGGAGTGTTCTTCTATATGGCGCTGAAACATGGACTATGAGGAAAAAAGACAGAGAAAGGCTGGAGGCTTTTGAGATCTGGACATGGCAGAAGATGGAAAGAATAAGTTGGATGGACAGAGTAGAAAATGAAGAGGTACTGAGAAGAGTGGGAGAGAAAAGACAGTTACTAGATGTAATAAAGAGAAGAAAAAGAAATTGGATTGGGCATATATTAAGAAAGAATGACGGACTGATAAAAACAGTTTTAGAAGGTTATGTAGAAGGGAAAAGGAAGCGAGGGACGAAGAGATTCCAGATACTGGATGACATGATGGATGGTACAACATACAGCAGCCTTAAGAAGGAAGCATTGGATCGCAGAAAATGGAGAGGCAAAGGACCTGCTAATATAGCAGATAACATGATGATGATGATGATGATGATGATGATGATGATGATGATGATGATGAACACTTTCATTGTAATCAGGAGAACAGGAGGAACCCTTGAGAAGGCCTTCCCCTTCAATATTCTCAAGGCATGGAAAGCTATTGCTTGGTCCCAAAAAAGAGTCAAATAACTATGGAATGGAACACTTCTAGTTGAAACTGGTAATTCAACCCAGGTATCTAAGCTTCCGGGATCTAAGGCCTTAGATGAATATCCAGTAGAGGCCTTAACTTTAGTGAGGGTGTTGTTACTAGCTCCAATATGCTATATCTGTCTCGAGGTTTGTCCATTTGTTCCTAACCCAGAGTGATGGTAAAAATGGGAAGAATTTGGCTGTACCTCTATGGGATGTAATGGGAGTGCTACATGTGGCCATTGCTGAGGCTCAGCTCACAAAACAGGCAATTATTGTATACTTCTTGCAAAATATGTGAACTGCTCCAAGGATCACCCAGTGTGGAGCAAGAAGTGCGAGGTTTTACAACAAGGAATGGAAAATTCAGGAGTTGAAAGTCAAGCTATGGTGAAGCTATAAAAGCTTTCGAAGCTACGCAATCTCATGTTCTTGCTACTTCTTTCACATGAGCCCTTAAGATGCCAATTGCTGAGCTTGATGCCTCTGCACAATCTCAGACCACAGATTAAAGTATGAGCTCATGCACTTGTTGGAGAACCTGTGGGGGAAATGCTCCAGTTGAAACTGAAGTCTTCGAAAGCCATCAGCAGTGGGCGTCACCACCTAAGGCACATACCACTACCCACCATCAGAAACAAACTAAGCCATACCTCTAACCCATCTGTAAAGAAAAACATCATTCAAAAAGTAATTCAAAGTCCAAGAAAGTGGTAGCTAAACCTTCAGATTGGTGAGCTTTCTCCCTCTCTGGTGGGAACTAAGCTTTGGATGATACGGCCTTCCAGTCACAGGATCTGGAGAGCTGAGAACTGGCTAACATTCCCCCTGATCTCACCGGCAAATCACCTCTCAAGGAGAAAGAAAAGACCAACCATCACTAAACAATGGTTGCCACATGGACTTCTGCATTGCAGTTGTATGTAAATTGATACCACTCACATTTGGAAGAATGACAGCTCCTGGTCCAGGAGAAACACTTCTGCATTTGCTGACAAGATACTCATTTTAAAGTCACACACATCAGCATTATGAGGTTACCACCCCTATAGGAAAGATGATGATACTGGAGGCAGGGCTAAAGGTGGAGTGACTGTTTTCATTGATGACAGTTACCCCTCCTCAGCTATCCCTCTTACCACGACCATGGCAGTAATTGCTGAGAAAGTTCTCACACCCTTTAATATCACAGCATGTTCTTTGTGCCTTCCACCTAATGATGATTTGGTTGTAAACATACTGACAGAAATCTTCAGGCACTCCCACACCCATTCCTCATGGGGGACTTAAGTGCACACATTGTGTTGTAGGGCTCACCTACCACTTGCTGCAGGGGTCAGATGCTCTAGCAATTCATCCATTCTGAGAGTATCTGCTTTCTGAACTTGGGTCAGATGACGCACTTTTCCACAGCTCCAATGTCTTTTTTTCAGCCACTGACCTTTGTTATTGTTCCCCAGCTGTTGCAGACTGAGTTCAGTGGGAAGTGGCTACAGATTCACATTCCAGTGACCTCTTCCCAGTGTGGATCATTCTGCCGACAGGGGCTGACAGGAGACCATGCAGATGGATGATAGAAAGGGCAAATGGGTTGCAGTATAGTTGATAGGCTATTTTTGAACAAAAGGATTGTGCACAGGACACAGTGGCCCACATCAGTTGTGAGATCCATTCAGCTGCTGCAGAGTCCATCCCCCAGTCTAATAGCCACCTCAGATGATGGCCTGAGCCTTGGTGGAATTAAGACTAGATTGGCAATCAGGGCCAAATGAACAGTTCTGCAGAACTTCAAACACCATCCAAGTACAGGAAACCTTCATGCCTACAGATCTGTGAGAGCACATGCAAGGTGAGTGATAAAAGAACAGGTCTTCCTGGAAGGAATTCTCGGCTTATATTAATTGGTCCACTTCTGCTGCGCAAGTTTGGGACTCGGTAAAGTGGATTTCAGGCAAGCGCAGTACACTTCCTCTTACAGGCTTGTCAAGGAATTTGGTGTTGATAGACATGACAAGCCATGGCTCAGGTTTTAGGTGAAAACATTTTTACTGTCACCAAGTCATCCAGACAAGCTCCTGCTTTTCAGGTGTTCCATAGGATTGCAGAGATGAGGAAATTCAATTTCTTGTCACGTAATGAGGAAGTCCACAACCTTCTGTTCTCCATTTGACAACTGGAATTAGCTTTGTCTGTAGCCAGAGACACAGCTCCAGGACGTGATAAGATCCACTATGTCAGGCTTTGTCATCTGTGCTCTGAACTGAAGGGATGGCTCCTTTGTTGTTTTAGTCAGATCTGGTTTCGTGGACACTACCCCATGAATTTGAAGGAGGCAATATTAATTCCATTCTGGAAACCAGGCAAAGACCTTAGTGCCCCTAACAGATACTGGGGTGTAGCCCTTACAAGTGGTATGGGTAAGACTTGTCAACGCATGGTCAACTGCCACCTCCTCTGGTTGCTTGTGTCGTGAGGTCACATGATCCCCTAGCGGTGTGATTTCAGCCCCTACTCTACAATTCCACTCTTGACAATCAAAATTTACTGGAGACAGCGATACAGGAATCCTTCTTATGCTGAAACCATTTGGTTTGGGACTTTTTAGACATCCAGAAAGTATGAAACGTTTTGCAGGTACAACATCCTTTGCCAACTTCATGAATGGGGACTACATAGACATCTGCCACTTCTTATCCAGTTCTTTCTTGTGGACCGGCATTTTTGATACCACATTGGAAATTCCTCAGGTGACTGATATGTTAAAGAGAATTGTCATGCTAGGCAGTGTACTCAGTGAAATTTCCTGGCAGATTAAAACTGTGTGCCGGACCGAGACTTGAACTCGAGACCTTCGCCTTTCGCATGCAAGTGCTCTACCATCTGAGGTACCCAACCATGACTTAAGCACACTCCGCTGCAGAGTGAAAATCTCATCCAGTGTACTCAGTGTCACACTGTTCACCATCACTGTCAGTGGCATTTCCTCCACAGTCAGGAGAACTGTCAAATTCTCTTTGTTTGTGGATGACTTTGCAATCTTCTACTCTTCCTCTGATCTTACAACAGTGACAATGTAGCTGAAAACCTGGACCAGGACTACTGCTTTTTGGTTATCACCAGAGAAGACTACACATGCCAATTTTAACTGTCCTTGTCAAAATTTTAACCAACCAGTATTCACAATGAGGGACAATATTTTACGTTTTCGAGAAACTGAGCACTTTTTGGGTTTATTATTTGACTCAAAATTAACTTGAAAGACATATGAACAAAGGGCTTCCAGTCATTGAATACTTTGAAATGCCTTAGCGTACAAATAAGGGATGCTTGACAGATCCTCCCTCTTGCAGTTTTATACGGCATTTGTTCAATCACTTTTAGTTTACGGCAGTGTGGTCTATAGATCAGTCCTTATTTCCTATCTCAAGGTGTTGGGTGCTGTCCACCATGAGGACATTCTGATATTCACTGGAGCCTTTTGGACCAGTCCATTTCAGTCTGTTTCTGGATTTGGCTGGACAGGTGCTGAAAATCTCTGTGTCCCAACTTTGGTTTCGTCCATTTTAAGCACCTACCACAGTTTTATTGTCATTTATACAGATGGCTCACAGGAAAAAAATTTCTTCAGTTTTGCTGTTTTCCCTCAATGGGTTTTCAAAGTGTGTCTTCCAGAATAATTCACAAATTATGATGCAGAGTTAAATGACATTCTAATGGCACTGAAGGGGATACAGACATCACCGTACAAGGTTCCTTGTCCGTTTCGACTTGCTTAGTTTACTACAAGAACTTCACCAATTGTATCCGGAAATCTGGAAGACCAGTTGATTCAACACATCCATGACTCACTATAGTGATGCCAACACTGTGGCAAGGAAGTGATAATTTGCTGGGTACCTGGCCACGTCATGATACAAGGAAATTATATGGCCAACAAAGCCACTGAGGATTCATGTTAGAATGGTGCTGTTCATCAGTGTCCCATATTGTTGCATGCCATCATCTCATTTTCTGACAAATGCATCATGTCAGTAGGAGACTAAATGGTTGCATGTGACACAAAATGAACTTAATTTTTGTTGCCATCTGTCTTCTGACTGGTTTTATGTGGCCCATCGGAAATTCCTCCTTGGTGCCTACCCCTTCATCTCAAAGTAGTACTTGCAAGCCATGTCCTCAATTATTTGTTGGATGTATTCCAATCTCTGTCTTCCTCTTCAGGTTAGCCCTCTACAGCTTCCTCTAGTACCATGGAAGCCATTCCCTGATGTCTTAACATCTTATTATCCTGTCCCTTCTCCTTTTAGTGTTTCCCATGTATTCCTTTCCTCTCCGATTCTGCGTAGAACCTCCTCATTCCTTACCTTATCACTCCACATAATTTTCAACATTTGCCTGCAGCACCATATCTCAAATGCTTTGATTCCCTTCTGTTCCGGTTTTCCCACAGTCCGTGTTTCACTGACATACAACACTGCTCCAGACGTACATTCTGAAAAATTTCCTCCTCACATTAAGGCCTGTGTGTGACACTAGTAGACTTCTGTTAGCCAGAAATGCCCTTTCTGACAGGGCTAGTCTGCTTTTGATTTCCTCCTTGCTCCACTGGTCATTGGTTACTTTGCTGTCTAGGTAGCAGAATTCCTTAACTTCATGTACTTCGTGCCCATCAGTCTTGATGTTAAGTTTCTCACTCTTCTCATTTCTGCTACTTTTCATTACTTTCATCTTACTTTGATTTACACTCAGTCCATATTATGTACTCATTACATTGTTCATTCCATTCAGCTTATCATGTAATTTATCTTCACTTTCACTCAGGATAGTAATGGCATCAGTGAATCCTATCATTAATATCCCTTCGCCTTTTACTTTAATTCCAGTCCTGAAGCATTCTTTTATTTCTATCATTGCTTCTTTGATGCACAGATTGAACAGTAGGGAGGAAAGACTACATCCTGTCTTTCACACTTTTTAATCTGAGAAGTTCATTTTTGGTCGTCCTCTCTTATTATTCCTTCTTGGCTCTTGTATATATTGTATATTAGTGTCCGTCCCTATAACTTACCCCTATTTTTCTCAGAATTTTGAACATGTTGACCAGTTTACATTGGCGAATGCTTTTTCCAGGTCAACAAATCCTATGAATGTGTCTTGATTTTTCTTTGGTGTTCCTTCCATTATCAACTGCAATG
The DNA here is from genome assembly GCF_023864345.2 of Schistocerca serialis cubense. Taxonomy (NCBI): domain Eukaryota; kingdom Metazoa; phylum Arthropoda; class Insecta; order Orthoptera; family Acrididae; genus Schistocerca; species Schistocerca serialis. The sequence goes on from NW_026047573.1 coordinate 10,333,309, forward strand.
TCAAGATTGCCTGTCTGCTCCTTTTGTAAAGCCAAACTGATCGTCATCTAGCACATCCCCAATTTTCTTTTCCACTCTTCTGTGTATAATTATTGTCAGAAACTTGGGTGCCTGAGCTGCTAAGCTGATTGTGTGATAATTCTTGCACTTGTCAACTCTTGCAGTCTTCGGAATTGAGTGGATGATATTTTCCTGAAAGTCAAATGATACGTCCCCAGACTCATACATTCTAGACACCAATGTGAACAGTCAAATGGTTCAAATGGCTCTGAGCACTATGGGACTCAACTGCTGAGGTCATTAGTCCCCTAGAACTTAGAACTAGTTAAACCTAACTAACCTAAGGACATCACAAACATCCATGCCCGAGGCAGGATTCGAACCTGCGACCGTAGCGGTCTTGCGGTTCCAGACTGCAGCGCCTTTAACCGCACGGCCACTTCGGCCGGCCTGTGAACAGTCAATTTGTTGCCACTTCTCCCAATGATTTTAGAAATTCTGATGGAATGTTATCTGTCCCTTATGCCTTACTTAATTTTAAGTCTTCCGAAGCCGTCTTAAATTGATTCTATTAATGGATCCCCTATCTCTTCTAAATTGACTTGTGGTTCACCTAAGGCCTTCAATGCACCCTTTACACCTATCTGCTCTCACCTCTGCATTTAACAGTGGAATTCCGATTGCATTCTTCATATTACTACCCTTGTTTCTTGTGTCACCAAAGGTTGTTTTGACTTTCCTGTATGCTGAACTTCTTTGATTTATTCAGAATTTCCATGCAGCCTTTTTGTCTTAGCTCCCTGTGGTTCCTATTTATTTCCTTCCTCAATGACTTGTATCTCTATGTTCCTGAGTTTCCCTGAAAATTTTTGTACTTCTTTCATTCATTGATCAACTAAAGTATTTCTTCCGTACTCGTGGTTTCTTCGCAGTTACCTTCTTAGTACCTTTGTTCTTCTTTCCAACTTCTGTGATTGCCCTTTTAAGAGATGTCCATTCCTCTTCAGCTGTATTGCCTACTGAGCTATTCTTCACTGTGCTGTCTATAGCCTTATAGAACTTAAAAGTGCATCTCATCATCCCTTAGTATATCTGTATCAAACTTCTTTGAGTATTGTTTCTTCCTGACTATTCTCTTGAACTTCAGACTAATCTTCATCACTATTTCAATAGAGTCTGTATCTGCTCCTGGGTATGCCTTACAGTCCAGTATCTGATTTCCAAATCTCTGTATTGCCATGATGTAATCTACCTGAGATCTTTCCTTATCTGCATGCCTTTTCCAAGTATACCACCACCTCTTGTGATTCTTGAACAGAGTATTTGCTATTACTAGCTGAAATTTACTTGCCCGCATCTCGTGGTCGTGCGGTAGCGTTCTCGCTTCCCACGCCCGGGTTCCCGGGTTCGATTCCCGGCGGGGTCAGGGATTTTCTCTGCCTCGTGATGGCTGGGTGTTGTGTGCTGTCCTTAGGTTAGTTTGGTTTAAGTAGTTCTAAGTTCTAGGGGACTTATGACCACAGCAGTTGAGTCCCATAGTGCTCAGAGCCATTTGAACCATTTTTTTTAAATTTATTACAGAACTCAATTAGTCTTTCTCCTCTAACTCTCCTTGTCCCAGGCCCATATTCTCCTGTATCCTTTTCTTCTACTCCATCCCCTAAAACTTCATTCCAGTCCCCCATGACTATTTTATTTTCATCTCCCTTAATGTACTGTATTGCCCTTTAAACATCCTCGTGTACTTTCTCTGTATTTTCATCTTCAGCTTGTGGCATCAGCACGTATACCAGAACTATTGTTGCTGGTGTCAATTTGCTGTCGATTCTGACAAGAACAAACCTATCACTGAACTGTTCACTATTCCACACTCTCTGCCATACCGTCCTATTCATAATGAATGCTACACCTGTTATACGATTTTCTACCACTGTTTATATTACCTTATACTCATCTGACCAGAAATCCTTGTCTTTCCATTTAACTTTGCTGACCACTAATATATCTAGATTGAGCCTTTGCATTTCCCTTTTCAGATTTTCTAGCTTCCCTACCACATTCAAGCTTCTTACATTCCATGCCGTGGGATGCAGGATGTTTTCCTTTAATTGATCATTCAATCTTTTTCTCATGGTCACCTCCCCCTTCACAGTCCCATCCTGGAGATCCGAATGGAGGACTAGTCCAGAATATTTTGTCATTGGAAAGATCATGACACTATCTCAGTTACAGGCCACATGTTCTGTGAATTCACACTACAGGTATTTAATACAGAGGTTTCCATTGTCTTCTGCATCCTCATGACATTGATCATTGCTGATTCTTTCACCTTTAGGAGCAGCTTCGTACTCAGGGACAAGAGAGTGCTCTGAAAATCTGTCGACTCCTCTGCCCACTTCGACAAGGCTGAGACAGCATCTATGACAACAGGTCATACAAGGAATGTCAAGAAAGGTAGGAAGATATATTTCCTCAGCAAGGCAGACAGGATACAAATTTCAAGATACTCAGCAGTCTGCAACAAATATTCAGTGATGAGGATGAAGAGGTGGAGAACAAATGGAAAAAAATTCAAAGGCATCATTCAATATGCCCTAGACAAGTATGTTCTGAGTAAGGTTTTAAGGGATGGGAAATATCCACCATTGTTTAATAGCCATGTTAGAAAAGTGCTATGTAAACAAACAGCACTTCATCTCAGATTCAAGAGAAGTAAAAACCTAGCTGACAAACAAAAGCTGAATGAAGCAAAAATGAGCGTAAGGAGAGCAATGAGAGAAGTGTTCAATGATTTCAAAAGTAAGATGTTGTCAACCAACCTGAGTAAAAACCATGAGAGATTTTGGTCGTATGTAAAATCAGTAAGTGGGTCAAAATCATCTACTATTCTCTCTGTGACCACACTGGCACCAAAACGCAAGATAACAAAGAGAAGGCCAAAATACTGAATTCAGTTTTCCAAAGTTGTTTCACCATGGAAGATCATAACACTGTCCCTCCTTTCAATCATTGTGCGAACATTGAAATGAAATGGGAGATATTGAGATAATCGATAGCGGTATTGAAAAGCGGCTACAATTGCTTAGTAGTGGAAAGGCTGCAGGACCAGATGAGATACCTGTGAGATTCTTACTACCTTCCTAGCAGTAATTCATCATAGATCGTTTGAACAATGAAAGGTACCTAGCAACTGGAAAAAAGTGCAGCTCATTCCCGTTTAATAAGAAAGGCTGTAAGACAGATCCACATAATTATAGACCTATATCATTGATGTCAATCTGTTGTAGAATTATGGAACATATTTTACGCTAAAAAATTGACTTCTTGGAAGAAAATCACACAGATCATGCAAAACTCAGCTGGCTCTGTTTCTCCACGAGATCCACAGCACAGTGGACAATGGTGCTCATGCTAATGTTATGTTCCTTGACTTCAGTAAGGCATTTGATAGCTTTCCGCATTGCCGTTTAATGAAAAGTGGGGGGGGGGGGGGGGGGGCGAGGGGAAATTCGAGGTTACGGAGTATCAGAACAGACTTGGCCCCTCTGTGGGTCTGGGGGCAGAATAGGCCCGAGATATTCCTGGCTGTCATACGAGGTGACTAAAAGGAGTTTCACACATTTCAGCCTCTATGTGATGGTCCCCTGTAGGGTTTGACCTCCATTCTTCAAACTTTTTTCGAAGAGCGAACCAATTGGGGAAGGGCACCTTGCAAGGTGTATCGTGTCCATCATGCATTGACATCTTTAGCACACTTTCTCGTTTTCGCATTGCAGTCCTGCCCATTCTCCATCTCGTGGGTGAGGACACCTTCCTGTGTGCGTTTTCCACAATTCACTATACAGCATCGATTTCTGCATCGACGATGAACATGGACTTCTTTGCACCTGATAGCCAGCATGGTAGCCACTCCGTAGTGGTGGGGCCACCATGTACCCTGTTGGTTGTAGTCCCCTGACCACACAGGGATTGCTCTGCTGATGATGCCTGCGCCATTAACTCCCCATGTATGCCAAAAGGTAGACGCCCAGCCCCCTGGGGCACCAGGACTCCCGATAATGGCCATCCTGCCAGGTGACCTTTGCTGCAGCTAGGCGGTGCCCATGGGGAGGGCCCCTGGTCGGAGTGGGTGGCATCAGGGCAGATCACACGTGATGAAGTGTAGTCCATCATCTCTTGCTGGTGGTGAAACATCAGCAGTCTCTAAGCGATGACAAACCTGATTAAATGCACAGAAGTATGACCCCAAATCATTCCCCTCCCTGGCCACACCATGGGAGGAACATCAGGCTAAGGATGGCAGCGGATCTTATTCGCCCCGGTACCTTGTATGTTCAAGAGCTGATGAGGAAACTTTCATGACGATGAAGCCTCAGTTTTTTGTTGAGCATTTAGAGGACAAGTTCAGGGAGGTGGAGGGCTTAAATGAGATCTGTGTCAGTCTTGATCAAAACAGAGTCCTCTGCCATGTCACGGGAGTTACTCACTTCTGACATGCAGGGGAATGTTTCTGTAGCCATCGCGCCCCATAAGAGCTTAAATATGGTCCAGGGTATCACAGATACCTTCTTTTGCAGTCCGACAATGAGCTGCATGCCAGTTTAGAGCAGCGAGGTGTATATTTCATCCGGTGTGTCCACTGGGGTTGGAAGGATAATCAGGTTGCCACCAGTTCCTTCAACTTGGACTTTGAGGGTGATATGTTGCCCGAGAAGGTCAAGGTGATGGTGTACTGGTGTGATGTAAAGCCCTATATCCCTCACCCAATGCGGTGCTTTAAGTGCTGTAAGTTTGGTCATGTGTCTTCCTGCTGTACTTCCAGAATCACATGCCAAGATTGCAGACGCCCATCACATCCCAATATTCCATGTGCCCCGCCTCCCATCTGTGTCAGCTGCGGAGAGCACCATTCGCCTCGCTCCCCTGACTGCAGGATTCTCCAGAAAGAAAGGAAAATCATGGAGTACAAGACCCTGGACCAACTGACCTATACTGAGGCTAAGAGAAAATTTGAACATCTGCTGCCTGTGCGTATGACATCGTCTTATGCTGCCGCTACAACAGTTTTGGCACCATCAGCTCCGCCAACCCAGGTCACCTCTCAGAGCCAGAAGAGTACACCTGCCCCCTTGACAGTGGGGGTCATTTCTGTCCCTGTTGCTCCTGCACCACCTACTTCAGGAGCAACACCCCCTCAACCATCAGGGACATCCGTCCCCATTTCTAAGCTGGAGGACCGTAAGTCCTCTTCGGGTTCTCTCACTAGGAAGGGTCCCTTGGGACACTCCATTCCCAGGTTTCTTCTAGTGGGAAAGATGACACCCGCCAGTGTCTGAAGAGCCCAAAAGCAGCTGGTTGTAGGGCTTCATGTTCATACCCAGTCCCGGAGACTGAGCCAGTGAAGTCCTCCCAGCCAGGGAAACCCAAGGAGCAGCAAGAGAAATCCAAAATGAAAACTCCCAAGACCAAGGAAACTGCTGTGGCACCCAAACCACTGCTACCTACAAGCTCTGTGGCTGAGGATGGGGTGGAGGTTTTGGTGTCTGCTGAGGACCTAGATCTTGCCAGAACCTCAGACACAATGGATATAGACTGCTCAGGCAATAAATCAGAGGCAGTGTGTGACTCTGAGGAGTAAACTGCCTCATTGAATGTTCCATGCCTTCCCAGTCTCACAATGTCATCCTCCAGTGGTGGCAGAGCTACGGCAACTGTTGCACTTTACACCTGCTACCTGCATTGCTCTCCAGGAAACATGGTTCCCAGAAATGCGGGTTCCTGCCTTCCACAGCTATAAGGGATATTACATGAACCATAGCGAATACAATAGAGTGTCAGGTGGAATTGGCATTTATGTCCTAAACTCGGTCTGTAGCTGAAGCTCTGGCTGTCAGAATAAGGACGATGTGGGAAATAACTGTCTGCAATGTATACCTTCCTCCAGATGGTGCAGTACCCCTGAATGTATTAGTTGCACTGATTGATCAACTTTCTAAACTTCTCCTACTTCTGGGAGATTTTAATGCCCATAACCCCTTGTGGGTTGGTACTACGCTCACTGGCCGAGTCAAGGATGTCGAAACTTTACTGTGGCAATTCAACCTCCTCCTCTTAAATACTGGGGCCACCACACATTTCAGTGTGGCTCATGGTAGTTACTCGGCCATTGATTTATCAATTTTCAGCCCAGGACTTCTCCCAGCTATCCACTGGAGAGCACATGATGACCTGTGTGGTAGTAGTTGTTAGTTGGTCTATGGAGGAACGTGTCAGTGGAGTGGTGATAAGAAAAAATTGCTCCTAGCAATTAATTTCAGTTTGAAAAAGGTTTTTTTGTCCCTATCAGGTGGACTTCTTATGTGCAATTTTAAACCCTGGACATTAGTTTTATTTGTAAATTTAATTCCTACGGAGATTGTATAATTTTACACGATGTAAAATTCAGTACTCTAACAGTCTATGTGTACTATTTAAATGAACCACACAAAATTATGTGCTTTTGTGTGATGAATAGTCAAATGCTGCAGGCTTTGTTTAGTGCAGTAAAATAAACTAGAAGAATTTAGACAACACTTATTTAATTGTGAAAATAAATGTTATATAGCATAAATTAAAAATTTCAAATCATTTTTGCCTTGATCCCAGTTTAAACATTGGGCTCCCAGAGACCCCTCCTTGTGGTATGAAATGGAAAAAAATTCCCACGCTTCATGACAGAGCATATGGGAACAATGCAGGAGTCCTGCACTGCCATATTAGGCAAGGTCCTAATGGAGGTGGTTTGCCATTGCCTTCCTCCAACTGTAATGGGGACGATGATGATGATGATGATGATGATGATGATGATGATGATGATGATGATGATGATGATGATGATGGGGACACAACAACACCCAGGCATCTCGGGGCAGGTGAAAAATCCCTGACCCCGCTGGGAATCAAACCTGGGACCCAATGCTCGGGAAGCGAGAACGCTACAGTGAGACCATGAGCTGTGGAGCTCGTGGCATACGTTACAGAAAAGTCACCTCTTGAGTTATGGATTAAATGACTTCCATCTGTTGATACACTACCAAAAACAGCAGCGGCCTCGTTTGTACTGTGCGTACAGTTACAATGCAGTGACGCCAGTACACTGATGCTAGCAGTCAAATATGTGTTGTTATGGGTGAATACTATCGATAGCCACTTGGAGGGGTATGTCACCATGTTTTAAGTATGTTTGTAATTGGTTGTAGGTGCATGAACTTGCAATAGTTCCCATGTCAGTAGTGAGATGTTGGCTGTCATCAGTATGCTCTGATGATGACTGTTTGTGCCTTCTGGGAAGCTCTTCATAAATGTATTACGCTGTAAAAAATCATTTATACACATATTTGTCAAATTACTTTGAAAAAATTACTTCACTACAGTCTTGACACTATCGTATAACATTTCATTGTAGTTTCTTTGGAAAGGATGTTGAATAATTAACTGTCTACTCAGCAGAATTTAATGTAATGCTGGTGGTGAGCATTGCTTGAAAACTGAGAAACCAAAATGAAGGAGAGTTAAGGCCTAGATAGCAACAAGCTCAGTGTGCCAACCAGAATTTGCTTAGTGAGCTACAGTGCAAGAACAGAAAGATTAGGGAATGGTTCAAGAATGGACAAACCAACATTTCAATTTGTCTTTGTGACAGTAATCTCACATTTTTGCTGGTAAGTAGTGTGGGATAGGGTAAGGATGACCTGCTAACATGGAAAACACCAAGGAATGCACAGCCACATAGATTGTCGATTGCAAACATAACTTGATATCTAGTGGGGCTATACAACATGATGTCCAGTCAGAGCTGGGTGCCTGGTGTGGCGGCTACAGTCTCGCAATCTACTAACCACTGCACAATGTGAATTTCCAACACACCATTCTACAGTTGACCATCTCATAACCTTGTCAACCCGTGTCATTTCTGCGGAAATAACACTGTACCTGAATTGTGAATGCTAAAATGACACTTTTACTATGTGGGAGCTAGATAATGCTCTTAATTCCTCCTGATAGCTGCCTCAAGACTGGACAATGTTAGTGTTCTGATGGTGCAGCACTCTTCTCTTGCGGGCAAGCACTTTCTCCGTCATGTATACAGACGCATCTGGACAGATGGCACGTTTCCCAGACATTGGTGTAAAGCCACTGTCATACCCACACCTAAGCCCTTGTAAGGACAAGCACCTTCCTTCTAGTTCTAGCCCCATTTCTCCCCATCCATGTTTGCAAGGTGTTGGGACATGTGATTCAGGTCTGGCTGGTGTGGCGGCTAGAGTCTCGGAATCTACTAACCACTGCACAATATGAATTTCCAACACACCATCCTACAGTTGACCATCTCATAACCTTGTCAACCCGTGTCATTTCTGCGGAAATAACACTGTACCTGCATTTTTTGACCCGGAGAAAATGTAAAATACATGCTGGAGGACTGGTATACTCCATACTCTCTACACATGGGGCTTCTGAGGCTGCCTGCACCATTCCCTTCAGGAATTTTTAAAAGACAACTTTCAAGGTACATAAGGGTTTTGCTTGTCAAACCCATTTATCCAGGAAAATGCTGTGCCTCAGGGATCCGTCCTGAGTGTTGTCCTCCTTGCTGTCACCTTTGATACTGTTATGGCCTGTATCTCGCAGGGCATATCCGGCTCCCTTTTCATTGATGATTTTTCGATCTATTGCACTCTCCCACAGACTGGTCTCATTGAGCAGCGTCTTCAGTGATTGTCTTTACTCATGGAGCATTGACAAAGGCTTTTGATTTTCCACTGACAAAACGGTTTGTAGGAATTTCTGGCAGTGCAATGGGTTTCTTCCACTGTATTTACATCTTGAGCCTGTTGCTCTTCTGTCTGCTGAAACTGTGAAATTCCTGGGGCTCATGCTTGATAGGAAATTTTCTTAGTCCTCCCACGTCTTACTTGGCTGCCTGCTATACCCTGTCCCTCAATGTCCCATCAACAGCACTCCCTGGGGAGTGGATTCGACCCTCCTCCAGTCCAACAGATCCCTTGTCCATTCAAAACTAGGCTATCGGTGTTCTTTTTATGCATCCATCTTGCACCATCATGGCATCTGTTTGGCTACTGAAGCATTTTACGCTAGCCCAATTGAGAGTATGAATGCAGAAGCTGCTGAATTACCACAGTCATACTGGTGTGATGTTCTCCTCAACAGGCGCACATGGTGTTTGTCTGCCATGCCTGGCTACCCATCCTCTGCCCTCTTTTTTGATGATTCTTTTCACCACCAGTGTTAGGTGCATCCTTCTTCTGTTACTTCCCTTTTGGCTGCTGCTCCAGCTGCTTAAATACATGCTACCTGACACTTTCCCAACCTCGGCTTCTTGCGGCAGCCTGTGTTCACTCCAGACTTCATAAGAACACTAATATAGATTTGATCTATTGCATAAGTTTCTCAACCTTCGCACAGAACGTAGCAATAGTACATTTGTGTACACTGATGGCAGTCAGACTGATTGTGGTATCACGTGTGCCTTTGTCATTTGCATTGACAAATTTTGGTACCAGCTTCCAGAACACAGCTAAGTATTTACAGCAGAGCTCTTTGTTCTGTATCAAGCCATGCATTACATTTGGCAACACAGGCTTTTCAATTGTTATCTGCTCCAGTTCTCTCATATCCCTTCAGATCCTCTGTGTGCTGCACAAGGTCCATCCCTTAGTGCAACTGGTTCAAGAAAGCTTCCACTTGCTCACTCTTTATGGAGCTACTGTGATGTTTATGTGGGTACCTGGTCATGTCAGTCTGATCAGAAATGCAGCTTCTCTTGTTGCTGCCAAGGCAACAGACTACCTCAGCCTGTTAGTTCTTCCATACCGTCTGATAATCTCTGTGTTGCCATCAGTCCGCAGGTGGTACCCTTGGGCATCACCATTGGTCCCCCCTTCATGGGAACAAGCTCCAGGAAAGTCCATCTGCTTGTCATCAGCCTTTGACAGTTTGGCATTTCCTGTCAGAATTCCCTTTTTTCAACCACTTATCTTCTCATTTATGTTTGCTGCCTGAGTTATTACCCATTTTAGCGAAAGCTCCAAAGGCGGTTGACCCTGTCTTACCTTTAATCTATTGTAGCAATACAGCAAATGACATTTAATATTTAGTTCAGGACCTCTGTTGTCTCTATGGAAAATTTCATGCAACTTTCTCCACAAGGAATTTTTCAGTTTTAACTGTCTCTCTTCTGTAGATTCGACTTAACGTGCACTTACTTTTAACTTCTTTTTTGTCTTAGTTTTCAGATGCTCTGACATGGGTACATATGACCTTAGTTGTTCTTGGGCCCTAGAATAAAACAAATAAAACAATCAAAGTGTTAAGAACATACTTGATTGGGTTTCTAAAAACAAATTCAAATTCAAATTGAATTTAATGAAGATTTCAGATGTGGAACCCTTTTGCAGCTTTGACTGGGCTCCCTTTATGAGTGCTGACAGGAAATGCACAATTGGGTTCTTTAGAAGTGAAGCAGTGTTTCTTCATGTATAAGGAACTATTGAACTCAGTGTCCATGACTTGGTGTGAAAGCTGAAGTGATTTGTGTAATCTGATATAACAGAACCCTGGACATGGGACAAAAATAGTTAATGTAGCTGATGTAAATCAAAGTAATTCCATTGGCAACTTTTGATCTGTATTTTCAGAACCTTCTTGCCCCTTTGTGGCCATAATTTATGGCTTAAAATCCTTTTACTATAACCATTTTTTAGGGGAAGAATAAAGGAAAAATATGTGAAAGATGTACTTGGCTAAATGACATACTTAGATAATTTAAAGGTAAAATAGTTCATAAACTGCAATAAGATATTTGTTCTATTACATTGTAGTGGTAAAATTGAGCAAATTGGAATATATTTTGCAATAAATATTTAATTATCAGTCCTTTGCCTTTTAACAATGACAGTATTGCTGAACAGCCTTGAATTCTCTGCATAACAGTTACTCTTGACACATGCACTGACGACTAAGTTTATTATAAATCAGCATTGTACTGTAAGTGACAGTTGCATGGCATTAGATTGTTCGCCATCGGCCTCCGGGCCACCCCTCTTACAGACTTTCAGGAAAACCAAGCAGATCTATGCTGATCTATCGTACTTCATCACAGTTGGACTTGTAGCAATATAACTGATTTTTAATTCTGAATATTGTCTTTTTAATGAATAATATAAGATGATTTGAATTACTAGCACATTAGTAAATCCACAAACCATTAATTCTTACTGCAAAAATGCTTTTAGATTGTATAAATTGTTAAGCTTGGATATATTCATTCAATGGTGTCATGTTTCTCTAACTAAGACTCAAGAAATTGAAATTCCTTTTCAAACTTAGTGAAGAGGCGGGACATTGAAAGACAGCAAGTACCATCATATAAAATCAGTGTCACTGACAGGGTTTGGATCTTGTTTTCCTGTCAGTTCTCTCACACTACCAGTTTGTTGTTTTACTCCTCCATTTGGCCTCCTGTCTCTCTTCTGCATTCTGATTCTCATCTGAGATCATGAAAACATCGTACTGTCTGTCCCAATTTGTCATTGACATTGACTGAATTTTTAAAGATGATTTCAATATTTCATTTATATTTACTGATTTAGCCTATATGACGACTGCAGGGTTGTCTTTCTGACCTCCAAAGAGGGAGACAGTGCCACTTTCTTCCACGGTTGTCTTCAGTGTGGCTATTGTGTGAGGATGAACACTGTGAGCAGTAACATACCTTCCAGCAGCAGGTCGAACATGCTCTTTTATGCAGTTCATATTGATGCTCAAACTAACTGACTATGTGCTAGATTGCTATGTGAAATGTATATTTAAGTGATGATCCTCATATGGTTGAATTTTGTTGCAAGAAGAATGAAAGTCACCTACTGCTCCAGTGTAAACTTAGGGGTGGACTGTGTTGTGTCTTCCAAAATGTGGAGTTTCTATGGAGTAATTAAAACACAGTAGGATAGAATAGCTCATGTCAAAGAATTGGATAAGTTGTTCACTGTGACTTTTCATATTAGAGCACAGCATTACACATACACCTAAAATTAAGTAGATTGTCCCCAAGTTGCCCTGGAAAGGAAAGTTGCTACACACCATCTAACAGAGATGCTGAGTTGCAGGTAGGAACAACTAAACAACTGTCACAAATATAACTGGTTATAGTAGTTACAGGTACTCCTTTTAGGGTATGCAGTACTGTAGTCCAGTGTAACACAAATGAATATTGACAAATACTTAACACAGGTTTGTGTTTGCTTTTACTTCCAGTTGCAAGAACATCTACCAGCCAGGGAAAGTAGCTGTTTTTTATGCCGTGAACCGGTGGGAATTACAGGGACTCCCATGACTGCGCTAACCAGCACCAGCAGAATCAGCCTCAGCCAGAGGCTCGGTGAAATTATACAAATGTGCAATGTAGAAATTGACATAAAAGGAATGCTCTGTGAAACATGTTGCTCACAAATTAATGAGGTAGATGAGAAGGAAATGCGAGTAAAGCAGTTGAAGGAATTAATTATTCTCCGTGTGCTCCCCAGGGACCCTGGTTATGGTAAGCACTGCAGATGTTCCACAAATTAGTCACATTATCTGATTTTTAGTGTTTATGATAATTTTGTTGTGAAACAAATTATTGTGATTTCAGCACAAGGGAAAGGGTGGGTAGGGGAGTGGTGTGATCATTATAGTTGAGAGTGGTTTATGGCTGTTATGGAACACTGAGAACCCTGCTATTTTGGTGGATCACCTTGCTTATTTTGAAGGTTAATAAATGTGAAAGACTGAGAATCCTGTTTATTCAGCGATTACTTTAACTTTAAATTATAACGAACAACATAGAGATCAGAACAAAGCTAAAAGTCCTTTTGTGGTTTTCCAAAAAGTTTTATTGTTCTGGTACCCTGGTTGGAGACAGTAAGAAAATTATGAAACATGTCCAGTGAAATGTTCTAAACAGCATTACTCTCCTTTGATTTTCATAACATTTACTTGTATGCTCCTAAATCCAGAAATTATGGTGTAAAGAAAACCAAGTTTACAAGAGATGGCATGCAGTATGGCATCTGAACTACAGAATTCTTTATACTGTGCACCTAAATGTGTTAATCATTGGCCTAGTTATTTGCAACCTTCATCAGAAACAGCTTTATGAGGACTCGTGTCTTTGGCACACATTGCAACACACTTCAGTGTTATACTATTGTTTATTACTTCCAGTATCTCTGAAGGAGCTGTGTCAGTGTGGGTTTTATCACAAATGTGCTGCTTTAAACGAGTGGTTCCTGACTGGAAACACAATAATGCAAGCTGTATATGTGGAATATGTACCTACTAGACTTGATGATTCCATCCATAACCAATCAAAATGTACTCTATACTTCACTGATTAGATCCCCCCTATTTACTTCCTCAATGTGTATGCATTGATTCCAGATTTACTGCTCACTGCATTGCCTGTCTCATGTTGCAGGATTATTTACACATACATGAGAAGACATTGCTGGATGTTGCAAAGCATTATAGACATATTGAATGTCTTCGGAGTGAAACATTATTGAGGCCTGATGAAAGAAATTTGACTTCTACTGCAATAGCACATTGAAAGAACTGAATAGTGACAAATGAAAATTTCTTTTGCGCTCTGGGTATCAGTCTGTTTCCTTCCTAACCCAAATCTCCACAGTAGTGTACCCTGTATATTAGCCTTCTTTGCTTGCAGGTCTACTGTATTTCTGTGGGATATCTGACATTGCAGTGCATTTGGACTGAAAGGCCCATATTACATCAGGCATGAATATTTATAAAAGTGTGGTGTCTGTTCCTTTGGATGTCTATTTATTTATATATTTAGCATCCAATAGATCACACATGTGATATAGGATTTGTCATTTGATTACACGTAACTCATAACACCACATACACAAAATAAATGGACGAACATATACAAACGGCAAAACAAATTACATACACATAGTACATAAGTAGTGTACAAGAACTTATTACACAAAAACAAAAGTACGTGCTCATGATAAACAATTACAGATCATGAACTACGCCTTGTACACAAAACGTATTACAGATATTTAACAGATTTTTCATAAGTACCATAATTATGAAGTTGAAAACACAATTAAATTAGTTTAAATTTTTTAAAAAATAAGTACAGGTTTCAATCCACAGCCTGAGATGGGTATTTGCTTACTCTAGTAGCATTTTTCCATCAAGTATTTTTTTTACTTAATGCTTGAAATTATTTTTGCCTTTCAATTCTTTAATTGCCTAACATGTTTCTGACTTCTAGTTTTTGCTACATAGGGAATGTGGAAGTCTTTACAATGCCTTGTATTGCGATTGTGGTAGCTTGAGTTGATTTGGAGATGGCAGTTATTTTTACTGATCATTTCCAGGCATTTAAAGATATATATCAATGGTATTGTCAGTATCTTTAGTTGTCTGAATAAGCGTCTACAGTGAGTTTGTGGTGGGCTGTGTGTCATGATACGAATAGCTCTTTTTCACATAATAAAAATGTCATTTAGTCTTGACCTGGTTTTCTCCCCAAAAGCTTATGCCACAGCTAGCAACTGATAGGAAATAACTAAAGTACACCGCTATAATACATTCCTTGCTACATACCTTGGATATTATTCTTAAGGAAAAACATGCTAACTTCCTGAGTAAGATATACACTGTATTCATTCCGGTTAAAATCTTGGTCAATTCGCATTCCCAAAAACTTCGTGGTGCACATTTTTTCTATTTCTTTGCTATCCAGCATAAGGCACATATTTTCGCCTTGTCACTTGCTCCCTTACTGTACAAAGTTAGTTCTCTTTCTATTTCATGTCAGCTTATTTTAATAAAACCATGACTGTATGTATGAGCATTTTTTCTGCTGTAGTACACAGTGATTCTTTTTTATCACTAATTATGATACTCGTGTCATCTGCAAATAGTAGAATTTTGGCTGAACTGTCTGGAGCCTGTATGTCATTGATATAAACTAGAAATAACAATGGGCCCAGAATGCTGCCCTGAGAAACAACTATTTAAATTTGTTTTGGTTCAGATATGGGTTTAAAATTGTGAAGATTCTTGGATGACCTCAGCTCAACAACTTGTGACCTGTTTTGCAGATAGGATTCAAACCAATTTTTAACGGTACCCCTGATGCATATTGCTTCAAGTTTCCCTGGTAATATTACATTGTTCACAGTATTGAAGGCTTTGGCTAAATCTAGATTAATTCCAACAACCTGCTTATTTGACTCAAAATTTCTTACTATTTCTGTGCAATATGGCTGTTTCTGTACTGTGCCATGTTGACTGTTATTTATTAGTTTATGTTTTTCTATATATTTTGTAACCCTGATTTTCCTTAATTCCTCAAGTATTTTGGAGAAGGATGGGAGGAGAGATATAGGTTGATAATTTTCTATTTTATGTCTCACCATTTTTGTATAGAGGTATCACTTTAGAGATTTTTAGTTTATCCGGAAATATCTCTTCACTGAGGGACAAGTTTGCTATGTGTACTATAGGTTTGACAACACATGGAGCAATTTTCTTAATTATTGATACAGGTACATCATCCAAACCAGAGGACAATTTGGATTTCAAGCATTTAATGACTTTTAGAACTTAATGCTCGTCTGATGGGATTGCCATCATGCTGGTATTTACCATTGGAGACATCACTGTTAATTGTTGCTTAAATTTACTGCTTAAAGTAAGGGTAATATTAACAAAATAATTGTTTACATTGTTTGCCATGGCATTTTTTCTATGGGGATATTCTCATTATTTTTAAGATGGATTTCCTGTTCTTTAGTTTGACCTTCTTTTTTTTTTTTTTTTTTTTACATCCTGCCTTATTAATCTATCATTACTTAATAATTTTGCTTTTGATACTACTTTGCAGTAAGTCTGTTTGTATGTTCTCACATACTCAACAAGCTGCTGATCATGACATGTTTTTAACTTTAAACTTAGTAATTTCATGGTTTCACTTGACGTTTTAATTCCGGGTGTACTCCAGGTCCCTTTGGATCCAGATGATCTCTAACCCAAAAGCTTTTTTGGGAAGCACATTTCAAAGTATGCCATAAAAGTGGAAGCAAATGTATTGTAAGCATCATTTGTGTTTGTTTGTGCCAAGACCTCTGGCCAAACTGCATTTTTAACATTATTTTAGAACTGATTACAATTTTCAGTAGAGAAACATCGTTTGTGCTCCTTTTATGTTCCCCTCCTTGGGAGTTGCAGTGAGATTAAAGGTTAGTGCATTATGATCTGATAATCCTATATTCACATTTGTAACTGCAACTTCATGTGTGACCACATTTGAGAAGATGTTATTTATTAGGCTTTCACTGGAATCTGTTGTTCTAGTGGCAGCTGATACGTGGGGAAACAAGTTGAAGCTTTTAGTATGTCTAAAAACTTGTATTTTACTGACCTCTGGACCAATAGATTAATATTAAAGTCACCACAAAGAATTATGGTAGAGTTCTCATTTGAGAAAAATGTCGAGCATTTCTTCCAAATTCTTAAGAGAGACTTCAGTATCTCCAGATGGTGATCTGTAAATTGCTGCAACAATTACTTTCTTTTCTATGATTAATGGTTTAGCCTCATATCTTAACTTAAATTTAAGCTTGGGATTTAGATAAAACCATACACCACCACCTTTGACATTTTGCCTATAGTACTGACTGGCAAGTTTATAATATGTGTGACCAAAAAGACTTAAACTATATGAGTTAATTGTATAAGGCTCAGTCACAACTTCTGTGCACGGCTATGACAGGTGGTGTGGGCAGCCTATCAAGTTAGGCTGTGGTCTCCTGATCTCACATTTTGTGCTCGCTTACTCAGTTGTGCAGGACTCTGACACTTGTCTCACTCCTCTGTCAACACAGCTTCCCTTTCATGTCATTTGTCCCCTAACACTGCAGTCAGGTGTCATGTGGTGTAACTATTTAATACAATGATGTATTATATTCTGTACCTTATCTTCTATACTTCTTCTCAAACTCTGTTATAATTACTTTAAAATTCAAAATTGATGCCTTTGACGCATCACATTTTTATAAATAAATTACTATGTCCCTTTTGACTTAACAAATTATTTATTCCCTTCATCATCACACTCGTGAACTACACTAAAAGATCACCTTCATTCAGTATAAAAGAGACACTCACAATAATTTTGAAGGTTCCTCTTCTGTGTCTCACAACATACATCAGTTGTTGAAATAACTCCTTTGGCAGCCTATTGCTTTACAGGACAGTGTGGTGACCCCACAGAATACTTATTTTCACACACGTAGTTTGGCACCCAAAGCTGCTGCGATAGCTGTACAGTGCTGAAGGTGCATATTGTCCCCTGATGTAAGTCACCACACACAAAATAGAAATAACACTAATGAACAATATCTGTACATTTATGTTTGACATGTTGTTTTCTATTGCTCTTTTCATAATGTGTACACAACACTTCTTTCAAAATGGCATTCATTGATAAGAAGTCATTGATATGTGCATCTCTCCTCTGGAGTGGTACGTACAAGCACAGTCTGTGAACATGGTGCCCAGTGAACACAGTCAAAAGTTTTTTAAATTTTTTTCCCTATATGCCATGAATGTGGATTTCTTTTCGTAACTATGGCTTCTGAGATTGGTTATAGCCTCAGTACATCATTGTCCATGATAAAATACGCAAATTTACCCTCAATTGCAGCCACAATTTAAGACCATGTCACTAAAGTGAACATAAAGTACTTGAAAGATGTTTTCCTCTCTGTGTGTACAATAGTATCCAGTGCAGAACCACAGCGGCTGCGGACACCCAAGGCTGGAACCAGTACTGGGGCTGAGGACATACGTGCAGTGAAGTCACCTGGTGAGTAAGAGTAACTTTACACGTAATTGCAGCCTTAACTAAAGCAGTACATAAAGTACTTAAAAGACGTTTTACTCTCTGTGTGTACAATAGTAGGCAGTGCAGAACAACAGCGGCTACGGTCACCAGAGGCTGGACCCAGTACTGCAGGTGCAGCGAAGTCACCTGGTGAGTAAGAGTAAGAGCCCACTGTGGCAGGCTTACATTCCTGCTCTGTACACTAGAGAATCAAGTGTATCTGGACACCTATTAGTGGACATTAAGATTTTGTGTTCTCCTTTATGGGGACTTGAACTCTTCTGGGGACACCTTGACATTTCGAAATCTCTGTGGGTGGATGCCAGCCCATTCTTCCTTAATAGCTGATACCAGACAAGGTAGAAATATTGGACACAGGGTATGGAGTGAAAATGCCATTTATAACTAATCCCTAAGACGATCCATTGCTTTCAGGTTGGAACATCGGCAGGCAAACCATCTTCAGGAATGCCACTGGTTATAAGCCTTTGCCTAACAATGCTGATCCATGAGAGGTACAAGTGTTGAGCTGATCAAATCGGTCGTTATCTGTGAACTGTTCCCCTGCTGTGTATAGTACACAATAATGTCAAATATGTACTTACCCTTCTGCATTTATCATATCCTGAAGTACAATAAGGGGAGAACAAGTTAAAGAGGAGAAATTGCATATTGTTACACTGCCTGCTCTGCACTGCATTGTTGGCAGAGGTAATGGCGGATAATGTTCGCTTAGTAGTCACCACATCCAAATTCTTCCATCAGATACCCACGGAGTATAGCACTGTTTGTCACTCCAAATCTCGTTTCCACTCATCCATTCACCAACCATCATAGGTTTTTATGCTACGGTCAGTGAGACTTTATGTTGAACAGAAATGTTGTTTCCAGAAGCTGTTCAGCCATTGTAACCAGTTTTTCTAACTCCCTGTACACAGCCATTTCCTTAGCGGGCTCCTAGCTGCACTTCAAAACTGAAGAGTGACTGCAGCTGCTAACTGCAAGCTGGTTTTTACTATTTCCTACCACAATGATAGAAGCACTTGTCCATCAGCATACTGTGTATGCCTGGACTTCATGTAGCATTGGTTGTTCCTTCACATTTTCACTTAAATGTCAAATCACTGACAGCTGACTTGGGCAAGTTTGGAAGGGCTGAAATGCATCCCTGTGTTAATTATTCAGGTGTAATGCAAAGAAAAGTCCATGTTCAGTGTACTCAGATCCCTGACTGATGAATTCTGCTTACAAAACAGTATTACCTGCCACTTCCTATAATATATATGATGGCAGTATCTGTTCCCAAAAAAACAATTACCATGGATAACCATGCAGCTTTGCTAGAAATGAAATAATTAAATGGACACCTTAGCTGCAAACAGGTGGTGATGTACTTCATTGGGGACATGTTGAAAATGTGTGGCCCAACCGGGACTCGTTCCCGGGATCATCTGTTTACATGGCAGACGCTCTATCCATCTGAGCCACCGCGGGCACAGAGGATAGTGTGTCTGCAGGGACTTATCCCTTGCACACTCCCCGTGAGATCCACATTCCCAACATGTCCACCCCACTACATTCGTAGTGTGCCTAACAGATGTTTGCCGATCGTAGTCATTACTCGTGGCAGATTAATCTACCAAGTCCCTTACGAGTTTGGGCATAGCGTGTGCATTCGCACAAGAAGGTCAATGGCCGGGAAGCCGTATTTTAACTATATATGACGGTAGTATCTGTTCTCGAAAGAACAATTACTGTGGATCACCCTGCAGCTTTGCTAGAAATGAAATGATAATTAAATGGATGGAGCGTCTGCCATGTAAGCAGGAGATCCCGGGTTCGAGTCCCGGTCGGGGCACACATTTTCACCATTTCCCCAATGAAGTACATCACCGCCTGTTTGCAGCTAGGGTGTCCATTTAATTATCATTTCACTTCCTATAATAGTAGCTCCACCTCTCATTGAATTAAAGTGATCAGTTGCCCGTTATATAAGGGTGCCCAGGTATTTTGATTGGATAGTGGGTTTATAGTTCTTATCTATGTGATTTCTGCAACCCCTTAGTCAGTCCACCATACACAATTGAATTAGAATCCAGAAATCACAATATATTTTATTATATTTATGTTTTTGAATATTGAGGACTTTGATTTGGGGCGAGTATTTACTGACTTACAGAAATACAAAGTTTGCCTCTATAGCTGTGGAAATGTGTGTGCTGAGAATTACTGGGAGGGAAAAGGAAACAGAAAAATGGACAGGGAACAGGCAGGATTAGGAGACGTAGTGTGGAGGTAGTGGAGATGAGTGATACATGTAGTGATGGAGGTGAGTGGGGGGAACATTGAGGTGACAGTCTGGTGAGAGGCATTGAGTGGATATCAGGCTACATGGACTTCAAGCTACAATGCCTGTAGCTTGAGACCAGAATACCAGGAGAAGCCAGGGAAGAGGCTTAATCAAGCAGTGGGACTCCAATGAATGAATGATGTGAGTAGAAGAAACTGAGGATGATTTGTATTTCAAAACTGAACATTTTTGTACAACCTATTAGGGTAGTAACTTAAATGGAAATATTGGGGTGTGAATGTAGTTTATAAATGGTCATAGCTGATGCGTTCAGCACTACCATAAGTTATTTGATACTAATATAATGGAAGGAAACATTCCACGTGGGAAAAATTATATATAAAAACAAAGATGAGGTGACTTACCGAACAAAAGCGCTGGCAGGTCGATAGACACACAAACAAACACAAACATACACACAAAATTCAAGCTTTCGCAACAAACTGTTGCCTCATCAGGAAAGAGGGAAGGAGAGGGGAAGACGAAAGGAAGTGGGTTTTAAGGGAGAGGGTAAGGAGTCATTCCAATCCCGGGAGCGGAAAGACTTAGCTTAGGGGGAAAAAAGGACAGGTATACACTCGCACACACGCACATATTTATCCACACATACAGACACAAGCAGACATATTTAAAGACAAAGAGTTTGGGCAGAGATGTCAGTCGAGGCAGAAGTGTAGAGGCAAAGAAGTTGTTGAAAGACAGGTGAGGTATGAGTGGCGGCAACTAGAAATTAGCGGAGATTGAGGCCTGGCAGATGACAAGAAGAGAGGATATACTGAAGGGCAAGTTCCCATCTCCGAAGTTCAGATAGGTTGGTGTTGGTGGGAAGTATCCAGATAACCCGGACGGTGTAACACTGTGCCAAGATGTGCTGGCCGTGCACCAAGGCATGTTTAGCCACAGGGTGATCCTCATTACCAACAAACACTGTCTGCCTGTGTCCATTCATGCGAATGGACAGTTTGTTGCTGGTCATTCCCACATAGAATGCATCACAGTGTAGGCAGGTCAGTTGGTAAATCACGTGGGTGCTTTCACACGTGGCTCTGCCTCTGATCGTGTACACCTTCCGGGTTACAGGACTGGAGTAGGTGGTGGTGGGAGGGTGCATGGGACAGGTTTTGCATCGGGGGCGGTTACAAGGATAGGAGCCAGAGGGTAGGGAAGGTGGTTTGGGGATTTTATAGGGATGAACTAACAGGTTACGAAGGTTAGGTGGACGGCGGAAAGACACTCTTGGCGGAGTGGGGAGGATTTCATGAAGGGTGGATCTCATTTCAGGGCAGGATTTGAGGAAGTCGTATCTCTGCTGGAGAGCCACATTCAGAGTCTGGTCCAGTCCCGGAAAGTATCCTGTCACAAGTGGGGCACTTTTGTGGTTCTTCTGTGGGGGATTCTGGGTATGAGGGGACGAGGAAGTGGCTCTGGTTATTTGCTTCTGTACCAGGTCGGGAGGGTAGTTGCGGGATGCGAAAGCTGTTTTCAGGTTGTTGGTGTAATGATTCAGGGATTCCGGACTGGAGCAGATTCGTTTGCCACGAAGACCTAGGCTGTAGGGAAGGAACAGTTTGATGTGGAATGGGTGGCAGCTGTCATAATGGAGGTACTGTTGCTTGTTGGTGGGTTTGATGTGGACGGACGTGTGAAGTTGGCCATTGGACAGGTGGAGGTCAACGTCAAGGAAAGTGGCATGGGATTTGGAGTAGGACCAGGTGAAACTGATGGAACCAAAGGAGTTGAGGTTGGAGAGGAAATTCTGGAGTTCTTCTTCACTGTGAGTCCAGATCATGAAGATGTCATCAATAAATCTGTACCAAACTTTGGGTTGGCAGACTTGGGTAACCAAGAAGGCTTCCTCTAAGCGACCCATGAATAGGTTGGCGTACGAGGGGGCCATCCTGGTGCCCATGGCTGTTCCCTTTAATTGTTGGTATGTCTGGCCCTCAAAAGTGAAGAAGTTGTGGGTCAGGATGAAGCTGGCTAAGGTGATGAGGAAAGAGGTTTTAGGTAGGGTGGCAAGTGATCGGCGTGAAAGGAAATGCTCCATCGCAGCGAGGCCCTGGACGTGCGGAATATTTGTGTATAAGGAAGTGGCATCAATGGTTACAAGGATGGTTTCCGGGGGTAACAGATTGGGTAAGGATTCCAGGCGTTCAAGGAAGTGGTTGGTGTCCTTGATGAAGGATGGGAGACTGCATGTAATGGGTTGAAGGTGTTGATCTACGTAGGCAGAGATACGTTCTGTGGGGGCTTGGTAACCAGCTACAATGGGGCGGCCGGGATGATTGGGTTTGTGGATTTTAGGAAGAAGGTAGAAGGTAGGGGTGCGGGGTGTCGGTGGGGTCAGGAGGTTGATGGAGTCAGGTGAAAGGTTTTGCAGGGGGCCTAAGGTTCTGAGGATTCCTTGAAGCTCCGCCTGGACATCGGGAATGGGGTTACCTTGGCAAACTTTGTATGTGGTGTTGTCTGAAAGCTGACGCAGTCCCTCAGCCACATACTCCCGACGATCAAGTACCACGGTCGTGGAACCCTTGTCCGCCGGAAGAATGACGATGGATCGGTCAGCCTTCAGATCACGGATAGCCTGGGCTTCAGCAGTGGTGATGTTGGGTGTAGGATTAAGGTTTTGTAAGAAGGATTGAGATGCAAGGCTGGAAGTCAGAAATTCCTGGAAGGTTTGGAGAGGGTGATTTTGAGGAAGAGGAGGTGGGTCCCGCTGTGACGGAGGACGGAACTGTTCCAGGCAGGGTTCAATTTGGATGGTGTCTTGAGGAGTCGGATCATTAGGAGTAGGATTAGGATCATTTTTCTTCGTGGCAAAGTGATACTTCCAGCAGAGAGTACGAGTGTAGGACAGTAAATCTTTGACGAGGGCTGTTTGGTTGAATCTGGGAGTGGGGCTGAAGGTGAGGCCTTTGGATAGGACAGAGGTTTCGGATTGGGAGAGAGGTTTGGAGGAAAGGTTAACTACTGAATTAGGGTGTTGTGGTTCCAGATTGTGTTGATCGGAATTTTGAGGTTTTGGAGGGAGTGGAGCTGGAAGTGGGAGATTGAGTAGATGGGAGAGACTGGGTTTGTGTGCAATGAGAGGAGGTTGAGGTTTGCTGGAAAGGTTGTGAAGGGTGAGTGAGTTGCCTTTCCGGAGGTGGGAAACCAGGAGATTGGATAGTTTTTTGAGGTGGAGGGTGGCATGCTGTTCTAATTTACGGTTGGCCTGTAGGAGGATGCTCTGAACAGCCGGTGTGGATGTGGGAGAGGAAAGATTAAGGACTTTTATTAAGGATAGGAGTTGACGGGTGTGTTCATTGGCTGAGTTGATGTGTAGGTGAAGGATTAGGTGGGTGAGGGCAATGGATTGTTCAGTTTGGAACTGGTATAGGGACTGATGGAAGGAAGGGTTGCAGCCAGAGATGGGAACTTTGAGTGTGAGGCCTTTGGGGGTAATGCCAAATGTCAGACAAGCCTGAGAAAATAAAATATGCGAGCTTAATCTGGCTAGGGCGAAGGCATGTTTGCGGAGGGAATGTAAATAAAACTTAATGGGGTCATTGTGGGGGTGTTGTGAGGGTGACATGGTATTAGAAGGTGGAAAGTGTAACATGAGGTGAAATGAAAATGAAAATAAAAATATATGGGGAGAGATAAAGGTGAACCGGAAAGAAACTGGAGATCTGGAATGAGAAAAGGCGAAAAGGAGTTGGTTACAGCTGGGCTATGTTGGACTTGGGTTGGTAGACGACGATGTGCATAAAGGTTAGGTGGTTGTGTTGCCGCCAAAACACGTTAAAGGACGGAGAAATTCGGGAAAATTTCGAAAAAATTGCGTGTAGTATATTAAAAGGAGTGGTATTTTGGTGGCAGATTATGAAAATGAGGCTAACAATTGTCTGACGAAGAAATAATGGCGTTAAAACCCGTGGGAAGCGGCTAAAAATGATCAGTGATGTGGGAAAATCGGATATGGAAATAAAGCGAAAGTTATTAGAACTGGCCGAAATGGTTGTTTAAAAGGTGAAAGGAGCTGTTTGTGAACTAGAAACGGTGGATATTATAGCGGCGGTAGTGCTGAAAGCGGCAAAAAAATTTTTTTGGTTATGGTTTGGAAGTGGGTTACGTATTATTGAGTATATATATAGGCGGGATAAAATAGTATAGCAGATTACGGTAAAAAGGAGAACAGATACTGTTCTTTTGATGTACTGTTTTTCTTCTTTCTCATGAGATAGTGTACTGGAGACATTTGTTTTCTTTTCCTTATTTTGTCTTGAATGTCTCAGTAGTTTCTTGGAATTAATTGTTTACAATTATTTATGGAGCTGTCTTTTGAATAATGGGTAGGGTGGTTATGAAGAATACAGTCAGCAGAAATAAGGTTTCTATGGTCTACTTTATAACATATGAAAGCTGATCACCTCTAAAATGAAGGTGCTGGGAGTGTATAGTAGAGTGGAAACAACTGAAGCATGTGGGATGAATGTGTCAATGCTTTTGGAGAGAATGGCTGATAATACAGTATCACTTCCTGTTCACTAGATTTGTCTCTGGTGCCAGTACCTTTGTTCATAAAATATTTCCCATCAAGACTTTCACTACAGTTTGATACCAACCAATCTGTTCGTCTTTCTGCCTCACCTCTCTACAGGGAGTCCAGCAGGGAGCTGCCTTGCCCCCATCTGCCACCCACACTCATGGTCATATGTCCCACCTAATGTGGATGATCCATGCACAAGGAGAGAGATGTGCTCAGGTAGCCATGAACAATAGAACTTCATTGCAGCACAGAAGGCACATGATAATGTTGGGCAAGTGAAACAGCTTCCTAGTGCAAGCAACATAAAAATACTCCTGATATGCTGTAAGGTTGTCACTAATGTGAGCTAAGCTGAGCACTGCAAGCTGCACTGATGATGTCCTAGATTCCAATGTTGCTGTGCTCAGAGGAAAAGTTTTGACTGTAACAGCAGCCAAAAGTATGAACTGTCATCCCCATGGAGGAGATGGCAGTGCCATCCATGAGGCACACACCTGGAAGGAAAATACAGAAATTGGGCCAAGACATCAGTAAGGAGGGATGATGATGTGGAATGGAGCAGGCAGAAAGATACCAGGATGAAAGAAAGAAGTGGCACAAGGCATTTGAACACAGAGCAAAACCATTCAAACACTATGCAGAAGCACTTGAACACAGAGATGAAGGCTACCTAATGGATCACAAGACACTGGTAAAAAGCTTCCAGAGAGAAAAAGGAATTATAAAAGCACAAGAAGAGAGATGTTCCTGAGTGGACAAGAGGAAGAGTGTTTCATTGCGGCACAGATGGTGCATGCCAACATGAATCAAATGAAACAACTTTGTGTTGAAGGCAAGGTAGTGAATGCCCTGATGCATGAAAAGATTGCCACTAATATGAAAACTATTCTTGAAGCTTCCAGTTGAGCACCCTGTAACAACTGACAAACACTGCTGTAGGTTGCACTGGCAATGCCAATATTGTGGGCTGCATTCTTATTAATATAGTCATGCATTCCAAAGTAGATAGTTGATGTCGAGTCTGGAATTTGGGTTGGCTGGTGAGCCTCTGTACATTCTCCTACAAAGGCTATGTAGTGGAGAAATACTGTTAAGTTGTCCAGTGTCGCATGGCTCCAGGGTGGAAACCGTGCAGTGGCTGTCATTGGCAAGATCCACTGCACTGAGGGTGAGTTTCAGTTTCAAGCCTGTTCAGATGCCAGCAACTGACATACCTCTGTTGTGTGGCATAAGGCAGGATTGTAAAGCACCAGCCAGATGCTACACCACCCACTTCCACCTCATTCCAATTATGTCTCCTAATCCATCCTGTTCCCATACGCATCAGATTCTCTTTCTGTCTCACCTCCACAAAAAATCCACCTGAGAAATAATCTGCCTCACCTGCCACTCATTCTCCTCACTACTTGTACCCATCTGTAAGTAAAGAAAGGAGTGTTACATTGAATGTGTTTGATGTGGCATTATTACTGCACAAACAGCAAAAATGTGGTAAGTGATAAACATTTTTGCTATTACTTTCTGTGGGGTATCTGTGAGAGAAATTCATGATAATTTAAAATTATTGGGGAAGTTTTCTGCAAAACACTAAGTGCTCTCATTGCCAAATACTGGATGAATATAATGTCAGTACATGAATGCAATTAGTGAAGGTGCATAAACAAGCTTACACACAGTTCCTAAATGTTAAACATGAAACAGTGTGTTAACTGTGTAACATAAGATTGTATGTTTTATAAAGCAGATAAGTACAGGATTTTAAATTTTAAAATTTGAGCAATTTTTATGTGAAATGATGACAGTAAATATTTATTTGTCCCTGCCAGTCTTCAGATAGCAAGCGTGCAACTGGAATAAAGTTCTGGCTTTCTGTAACTCGGTAATATTGATGGTTGTTTATAATTGAGTAGATTAGATGCTCAATTATACACTGATCCGTACTTTTTCTAAAAGATAGAAACAATTGATTCTGTTCTTTATCAGGTCATGTTGAAACACACTTAGTATATCACTAGTTTGCTTTACTTGTGCAGATAAGGTATTTTTTATGTTAACACGCAAATTCTTTTTTTGTCAATCAGGCCCTGCTGAGGAGGAAGGCACACGTCCCATCGCTCAGGTGAGTGAAAGTAGTGGATGCACGTATGAGACTGGCAGAGCAAGTGTGATTTTCACCAGTAGCATATAAAGTTTGGTTCTGTGGCATGTAATGAACCCCACACTGCTTCCTGTCCTCCTCCCAGGGTGAGGACACATTTCATCAGCTCAGGGCTTGGAACCGTTAAAATACTTCCTCCTATTCTGAGCTAATCTGCACACTACCCACTTGCTTAATCAAATAAACTCCTTTATTAATATCCTATTCATCTCCATTACAGTCTCTTTGCGTCTCCCATGGCAGTCTGTTTCCTGACATCACGAACTTTGCAACTTCTTTAGCACTGTTAACTGAAATGCTATCTCAAGTTAAATTACCTGCTAAATGACCCAAAAAATATCTCAAAGACCACTCATATACTGGCTCTTAATTTAAAACGAGTAACTCTCTTTAATTATTAATGTCAAGTCATGTGTCATTGGTCAGTGTACAGAATCTTACTGACAGCTCAACTTCATCTTCGTTCTCCTGATGTCATGGCAGTTGTCATGATGCTGACAGTTCTAGGGGGAAGGCACATTGCTGAACAAGAATGAGACAGCAAGGAATAAACCCATGGACTGGTTGTTTGTGTTGCCATCATCATTTGTGAAAGTGGCATGGTTGGACCATGTAAAATTTGGGAATTCGTGTGGATGCTGATAACCACGCCGTAGAGTGCCCCCTAACCAGATATCATCATCATCATGATAGAATAAAACACTGAATTCATCATGAACTGTGAAGAACGATAAACTAATTATCATTATCCCACCCTGCAGATATGCTGCATCAGTCTCCACTAGATTTTGTGTGTTTTGGTTGGCAGGTGATACTAGAGGAGGCCAAAATGCATGCGTTTTAACTCACACAGGCTGGCGTGAGGTCTGGAACAGGACAAGGAAATTAGAATTTAGAAAAACGGACTTAGCTGGTGGAATACTTAACTTTAATCCATTAATGATGAACGTCTGTCTTGATGGTACATGATTCACAATATCAATAGTAACTGATATGGGCACCTTGCTAGGTCGTAGCAAATGAAGTAGCTGAAGGCTATGCTAAACTATCGTCTCGGCAAATGAGAGCGTATTTTGTCAGTGAACCATCACTACAAAGACCGTTGTACAGCTGGGGCGAGTGCTAGGAAGTCTCTCTAGACCTGCCGTGTGGTGGCGCTCGGTCTGCAATCACTGATAGTGGCGACACGCGGGTTCGACGTATACTACCGGACCGCGGCCGATTTAAAGGCTACCACCTAGCAAGTGTGGTGTCTGGCGGTGACACCACATTAGTGACAACAGAAAAGGGTATAAAAGTTTAAAGCCACCATTTGAAATAAAATAAAAAAAAAAAACACTTTGTGGTGGTGACCATTGTTCATCGGTACTATAGACATTGTGAGATGTACACCTTCACCAAAGCGATGTGTTACACCATAGTTGATATTCATTAAACATGACAATAAATATTCCTTAAAATCGACACTTACCACTTACTGTTGTCTAAAATGCTTGCTGATCGCAGTTGGGAACTGAGATTTCCCCATTTTTGAGCAAATATCACAAACACAAATGACAGGTACTCGCAATCGCAAACACGTTTCAAAGTACCTTTCTAGAATGATATCAGACTCATTCTCCTCCATACATTCATGGCCTGTCAAACTTCCTAAACTCTTCTGAAAATACTTTCCTGCTTGTGAAATAACTACCAAGTGAACTACTTTGAGAGGTATACTTGTCATAGTGTTTGTTATGTTTGACAAATGTTGATTAGTAATTCAATAAAACTACCTTAGTGTACTTAAGCACGTGCATCACAAATTGTGCAGTGTGATTTCAAAGTAACTGTTTAGTTACTTTTGTTGTTAGGGATTTACTTTCAGTAATATTAATATAGGTCTCTGGTACATTAAACAGAATCGAATGATCATTCTTGTGATCTTTCAGATCTTGCATTGACTTACTTGCCAGCTCCCATGACCATGGCAAACAGTCCTTTATCCAGTAAGTGGTTTCTTTTTCATACATCTTGTTGTTTAGGACCAATATGTGGCACAAATCTTAAAGGTCATGCAATGTGTCAGATAAAATAAAATGTTTAAGAAACCAAAAAAGAGGAGCCATAAGTTTATGTAAATGCAATCAAGAATGTAACACAGGAATGGCCGCTGAGGTGCCACCTCTCCATTTCTTCCCTCCTCCTCTTTGCTAATCATGACATTATTCCAATGGAATACTGGTGGCCTTCAATCCAAAAAGATGACTTGCGGCTGCTCTTGGAATCGCAGCCTCTGCTAGTTCTGTGCCTGCAGGAAACAAAATTGCATCCTCAAGACTGATTTGAGCTTTTGTATTTCTTCCCAGTCTGCTTTGACTCCCTCTCTCCAAAGATGGCATTCCATATCGGAGGAGGAGAGTGGGGAGTCATGTGGCTCATATGGAAGGACGTTCAAAGTCAACCCTGCTACCTGACTACCCAGCTTGAAGCTATACCTGTCCGCATTTTACTTCCTCTCCTGAACTTTTCCATATGTACTGTTTGCATCCCTCAGTCATTCGGTGTCATGGACACTCTACATCCAGCTTACTGGCCAACTCCCTCACCCCTTTCTGCTGCTCGTTGACTGTAATGCACACCATTCCCTTTGGAAATCTCCCAGAACCTGACAGAGAGGTGCCCTCTGGGCTGAACTTCTCAGTCACCTTAACCTCATTTGCCTTGTCGTGGGAGTACCCATCTTCCTTTTATACTACATGCACTCCTACCCATATCTGGAAATCTCCTGCACTGCTCAATTTGCCCATCATCTCATCACTGTCTCTAGTACGTACTCGAGCAACCATTTACCATTTGCTATCCATTTTCTGACTCCTACCCCACATATATGCACACCGAAATGGCAACTTTCTAGGGATGACTGGAGATTTACTGTCCCCTGGCACCCTTTGAGTGACATAATTTCTCCAGTTGTGATGGCCAGGTAGAATATCGTACAAATGCCATCATTACCACCACACAATATTCCATTCTCGCACTTCATCTTTACTGTGCCATGTCCCAGTGCCTTGATTGACTGAGCTGTGTTGTGACTCAACTCACATGCAGAGATGTGTTCTCCATGTTTTTAACCATCATTCTATGATGGCAAACTGCATTCATTATGAACAGTTGCATGCACAGTGTCGTTGCACCCTTCAGGATAGCAAAAATCTAGCTAGATTTCTTTAACTAGTTCTTCTAACAGTTCCACTACCTCAATTGTTGTATGGGCCCTGCAGGACCAAGATCCATTGGGCTGCTATTCTGCGGAGATTTCAAGCTCCACCCACTATCATTCTGCCTTCTTCCACCAGAAACAAGTGGAGGAGGCTTGGGTAGTACCCTTATTTTGGCAGATTAGCGAGTGCTACAAGTTGCCTTTAGTATGATTGGGCGAGAACTTGCTCTCACATCATATCGATCCTCCAACACAGTGATGGATGATGTTTGCATTCAGATGTTGCTAAACCTTTCTTTTGTGGGCAAGCACTTGCTCTTTCTTATGTACAACTGCATCTGGGCAGAGGGCACCGTTCGCCAGATGCCAGCATAGAGACACTGTCATTCCCATACCCATACCCAAGCCCAGTAAGGAAAAATACCTTCCTTCTAGTTACTGCCCCGTTTCTCCCACAAGCTGTGTTTGCAAACTGATGAAACATGTAATTCATGCCTGTCTGGTATAGTGACTAGAGTGTGGCAATTCACTGACCACTGTACCGTGCGGATTTTGAGCAGGCCGTCCTGCAGCTGACCATCTCATCACTTTGTCAACGTGTGTCGCGAATGGTTTCCTGTGGATATATCAGACACTGGCAGTGTTTTTAAATTTGCAGAAAGCCTAAAACACCTTCTGAATGATGGGTATTCTTGATCTCTCTACATGTGGCACATCTGAGGCCGCATGCCCCATGTCCTTCAGGTACTTTTAAAGTATTGATTTTTCAAGGAATGTTGGTACTGCCTTGTCAGACACCTTCACCAGGAAGTTGGTGTGCCTCAGGGTACTGTTTTGAGTGTGACCCTCTTTGCTATTGCCTTTAACTTTATTATGTCCTGTCTCCTGCAGGTCATCTCCAGCAGTCTACTGTTGCCCACCCCTACCCTGTTACCCTCCCACACCCTGTCCCAGCCTCCTCCTTACCCCCACATGATTGCCTGTTTCGTCATGTGCAACTGCTCGCAGCCTGGTTTCAGCTGCCAGAGAGTGTGATCACGTGTGTGAGAGTTGCATTTGCGTGAGTATGTGAGTGTATGTTATCTATATATAACAGAGGCCTTGTTCACTGAGAGCTCACTTTCTTACAGTTTTTTTTTTTTTTTTGTCATGCCTGTGTGCCTTCCATGGTATTGTTAAATTCATTTCTGAAGAATTGTGATGGCTCGAGGCATTGAGGTGCTGGGGTAGGGGTCAGTGTACACTCATCAGCAAACAAACAATTGTGCCTTATTATACAAAAGCCAGGAAAGATCAGACCATTTGGCAATAGTGCCGTAAAAACCAGACCAGGGATTGATCTCGGGGAGATGAGTGTCATTGGTGTGGTAAATGTGAGGTGTCTGATACTGACTCAGTATTCGTGTATGCCCCATATGCTAGTGATCGCTTACTTAACTGCATAGGTTATTGACCTGACTCTCAGAAGGTTCAAATCACTGACATAAGCACACTCTTAGCCTTAGCATATTTATTGGCATTCAGGTTCTAAGTGCTCACTGTCTACCATTCAAGCAACTAAGAATGGAAGACCAGTTTTACCAACAAGTTTTTTGTATTCCACTGCCACTCATATTCTTCATTTTGCAGCTTGAAAATATATCTCTGCATGTTTTAGAATGAAGGTTAAGGCCTCAAAATTACCTGCTCTTCCCAAATCCATTCTCCATGGTGAAATGATAGAAGCATTGCACGGTAACCTGAAGGTGCAGAGTTCAAAGCTACACATTTCCATTTTTTAATTGTTTTTGCAAATTCACTAGAAAGAGAGGGACAGATTTTTGGACATTTATGCAAATAATGGAATTGTGTGTCTGAGTAATTAAATAGCTGCTCTTGTTGCGGATGGGCTTCACTCTGTTTCAGATACATTTATTACAGTACCTGTAGCTAAAGTCATGAGAGTTATAATGTTTTATGATAGAGAAAATAACCAACAACAAAAGCAACATTTGAAGAGCTCTTCTTAAAAGACAGAATGAAACATGAAACCTTTAACAGTTCATGATAAGAAATGTTACACACTACTACAACCACACTTAATACTTACCATCCTTAATTGTTTAAAGCAGTGGTTAAAATTTCCCAGAGTACTTTGACAAAGTGTGAACAAATAATGATGTTCTTGTGCACCTACATACAGCCATTAAAGCTCTAATGAATGGGCAGGCAGCATTATTAAATTAGTTATTAACATTACTGGGTCAGCTACTTGTCAGAGAATATTAACTATAATCTATTAGATCTATTATGAACTACCAGAAAAAAGAATGCCAACAATTAAAAGCTTCCAGATGCATTTGAACTCGGATGCTGGCATCTTAAGTACTCACTTATGTGCCTTTACTGGTGTAGATGTAGAATGAGAGCCAAATTTGAAATAGCTATTTGAACACAAACCAGACCTCATGGCAAAGAATAGAAACAGTGAAACTAATGATTCACAGTATCATCCAGTTGCAGGCGTAGGTAAGTAGAGTGTTGCAACAAAACATTTGATCATATTCCATCAGATCTCATCTGTCACATGTGCCAAAGTATAACTTCACTTTCCATTACAATGCTTGTGTATATTCCAGCAAAATATCAACATTGTGAAGTGCACTTCCACAAACATTTCTACAGCAAAAAGAGATAAAATTTCTTCCCTGGGTCTACAATACTATTCAGGTTTTCATCACACGTTGTTTGTCTTGTATGGGAGTCCTAGTGTACTGCATATCGTGCTCGAAAAAGGGAACAGGAAGAAGGGGAAGATAAAGAAGATGATGGCGAGGTGAGTTGCAGTCTTGTGTTAAACCTTCATAGCAGCAATAGTTGCGGGCACAGATCAGCGTCATTTCCCTAAATTGCTCCAGGCAAATGCCAAGATGGTTCCTTTGAAAGGGCACGGCCGACTTCTTTTCCCATCCTTCCCTAAACTGATGAGACCGATGACCTCGCAGTTTGGTCTCTTCCCTCAAAACAGCCCAGCCAGCACAGATCAGTGGAAGATGTCATGGAAGGTCTTAGAACATCACTGAGACCCTAATTACAAGTAACAGACATAAGAAATAAATGAATACACCTTTTGTTGTTGTTACCCATGCCCTGGCTCCAACTCAAACCATTAATGTTTGCTTGACTGTGATATTCCTGTGGTGCTGCTTGTGAGTGGATGACTGTAACTGAGGTATTGTCAGAGGTGTTAGTCATCAGAAATGGCATATTATTCCAATGCTGATTTCTCTCTTGTCATGCTGATAAATGGCAAAAATGTTTAAGGAAATTTTGTTCAAATATGTGGCCTGTCCCCAGTGTAAGCTGTGCAGGGTTCAGCAAACGTCTGCAGTATGCAGATGATTTGGCTTTCCATCCATTCTTGTCACATATCTGGCAGAGTCGTGAATTTCTATGTATCCTATGTTGACATGACAAATATTAAGGGGTAGTAACGTGCATTTTTAAAGCTATACAAATTCACCCCAGGGGTGACTATGGGAATGGAAATTGCCTGAGTATTGGGAACTTTGGATGAAATATCAACCTGTGTGATTGATGAATCTTTGGAATGGCAGAAGTCTACCCCTACTGTAAACAGAATTTTAAAGAATTTTGTTGAAGGAGGCACTATCAGCAGAATGCCTGGCTCAAGATAATGAGCACACAGCAGGAAAACACATAGCTTGCCTGTAAGAGCCAACTAATCCCTCCCCTAGATACGAAGCAGTTGTAGTGAGTGACCAACTTCCCAGTTCCAATGATGCAGTTCACTGAGGGCCAAGGAAAGCTGTACTGCACGCACAATGATCCACTATAAAACAGGAACTCAGTGAGGAAATGTGTTACACTGGCTGGCAGCCACAGAGCTCCATCTGAATGCAATGTGGAAAAATGTACTTTTCACAGATAAGTTGTCTTACCAAGACCAAACAGTAGTTTAGCAGCCCGTTGGGGGCGTTGGTTTCCCCGTTGGGGGCGTTGGTTTCCCCGTTGGGGGCATTGGTTTCCCCGTTGGGGGCGTTGGTTTCCCCGTTGGGGGCGTTGGTTTCCCCGTTGGGGGCGTTGGTTTCCCCGTTGGGGGCGTTGGTTTCCCCGTTGGGGGCGTTGGTTTCCCCGTTGGGGGCGTTGGTTTCCCCGTTGGGGGCGTTGGTTTCCCCGTTGGGGGCGTTGGTTTCCCCGTTGGGGGCGTTGGTTTCCCCGTTGGGGGCGTTGGTTTCCCCGTTGGGGGCGTTGGTTTCCCCGTTGGGGGCGTTGGTTTCCCCGTTGGGGGCGTTGGTTTCCCCGTTGGGGGCGTTGGTTTCCCCGTTGGGGGCGTTGGTTTCCCCGTTGGGGGCGTTGGTTTCCCCGTTGGGGGCGTCGGATTTCTATGAGAGGAGCAGGAATGCTTCCTCAGTAGCAGGCCGTATGCCCACATTTTGAAGAAAGTGGTGCTGCATTTAGTGTGAATGCTATATTGTTTACGGGATCTCATGCTACAGGAAGAATATTCACTTGTGTATAGGTCTGCTCATTCAACTGCAGCTGTCCAACATAGACATTAATGTAATGGACTTGCTGTGAGAGACTGCTCACATGAACACAATGGAAATTATGTGTGTGTAAGTAGCACAAACACACAGAGAACTGGCTGTGAAACACACCATTTATAGCTGATGCTCTTTTGGACTGCTTTTTTTGAAGCCTCGGTGGGGTTGCCTCTTCTGACAAATGGGTCCAATGCCTCACAGATTCAGTGCCAGGGTGCATGACTGAAGTCAGAAATAATGGGGCATTCTGGATAAAATGTTATGGACTGAGAACATTTTACTTTCTTTCCTTGTTCTGCTGTGCAGTGTTCTGTCAGTGAGAGCCAGCACAAAATCTCTTGGTGACGGAACAATATCAAAGATGAGAGAAGGAAATTTGAGCTAGTTCTAGTTGGCATTGTCCTTGTACCTGAAATAAATTTATTTTAATTTAATATTTTGAGTATTACATTCTCTTTACTTGCTCTCTGCCTACACACATGAAATGAATAAATCAAGAGTGCCCCTTTTTAGGGCTATTTTTTGTTATGTCAAATTCATCTCCCTCCCACTCTATTGCCACCCATCGGACTCGGCCAAAAATGTGCAAAATATATCTTCTCTCTCTCTCTCTCTCTCTCTCTCTCTCTCTCTCTCTCTCTCTCTCTCTCTCTCTCTCTCTCTCTCTCTCTCTCTCACACACACACACACACGCACACGTGCACGCACACGCACACGCACAGGCAAATTAGAAATTGGAAAGTCTCTCATGACCAAATAAGAAAACAGGGCAGTAGGATAATTTGTAGTTTCTAAATGGTGTATATATATAGAAATCGGTCTGTATGTTGCATTTATTTGATGGAGTACATGTGTTTCCTCATGCTGTATGTAGAATAAGAAACAATATGCCATTTAATTTCTGTTGGACAAAACGTGTTTATTTCTTGTCTGAATCCTGAGCTACAGCAATGAACTTTGTCCAGAGATTGTTCTTCCTTCATGTAATTGAGGAAAAATGCAACTGTGGACACTGCATCATGTAATTTCCCCATGCATCCTCCACAGCCTGACTAAACACAGCTTTGTTAGAGGCCATCTGATCTCGACTGTCGGTCATTTGTCCTAATCAGTGCTACCTAACAATAGCAAGACCGTGCACTCAATTTGCTTACTAAATCACAATTTGTCTTACATCACTGCACCCTTCAGTAAGAGTGATACATTTGGTGAGTGGGAAGTAACTATACTGCCACTCATCTCAGACACTTCATACTTGCAGAACTGCAGTGCAAAAGGAGGGAGGTAGGGTGGGTGGGAGGGAGGTAGGAGGGAAGTCAGTATGGGACTGATGTAGCAGAAAATCAGTTTGTAAAGTAAGCACCACTTGGTATTAGGCTCATACTCATGCAGTTTATGGACTGCAGTTGTTCTTGTTGTTGTTGTTGTTGTTGTTGTTGTTGTTATTGTTATTGTCAGTCCGAATGGGGTTTGATGCAGTTCTCCACTCTGGTATACCTTGTGCAAGCATCCTTGGCTCTCGGTAACCATTATTAAATTCATTATCATGTGTTTAAATCTGGTAGGAGGCATACAGTAATGATTGTAACACAGTACCACATGGAATGACTTCAGTGCAGTCACTGCCACCAACTTCTGTACAAATAACTGGTCAGAGAATTCTGTACTGCCTTCACAAAGTGAATAAAAGTACTTGTTTCTCATGAGGTACTGCAGTGCTGGAAGTTAAGCCGCATCCTGTTAGCAACTGACACAAGCTGAGTGGACCAAAATCCATTTAGTTCACTTTCAGAGGACTAATTCCAGACCACTACTGTAGCTCCTCAATGAGCTATGGACATTTGTGGACGTGTTTAGTCAGATGTTTTTACCTATTTTTCCACTTTTTGTCTCCATTTTAATTTCTTGTATTTCCTTTGTTTTGACTGCCATTGGG